>NW_026267758.1:5004-8830 GCF_000697945.3 Frankliniella occidentalis
CGCGCCCCGCCCCGCCCCGCCCCGCCTCAGAGTTACAAGCTACAAGTCAGGAAGGAAGCTGAAGGGGCGAACCGCGCACCCACGTATCCTAATCAGTGACAATCAAGAAAGTAATAAGCTCCAAACTGTGCTCGAAAATGGTACAATTTTGGCTGCCAAACCTGTGTAACACCCGCGTAACAGGGTTGGCATAGAGTACAACACTCAAACCGTTTGATCCGCGCAACGAAAACGGAACCCAAGAAAATTTTAATGGCGTAAGACAAATTTTGGTCACCCTTATCACGTGATTTAGTCATGTTAATAAAGGTGTGATCGACCTGATCATATTTTGTTTAGATTCTTGATCAAATGTTTAGTTGGCTTGAGGGAGTAAATTTTCAGTGATTCAACACTTTTTTGGTTATCACGACAAAATGCTTTTCTCAGTGTAAACGACTACAAGATTCGGCGTCCTGGGCGTAAGAAGCTAGGTTGGACGTCGGCTGTGTAAACTGCACACGACAATTTCCAGTGAAAACTCCCTCGGCTCCACCTCAAACAAAAGTATGACAAAAAATAATGGAAACGAACCGAGAAGGCGCTATGTACCACCCGGCACACACATGGCCCCTGACCGCACCGTTTCCAGACAGGTCAGGTGGTGACACAGTGGTGTGTGTTTGTGTGTGTGGCCGTCGCCACGGCACAGCAGCCACCCAGCCGCCCGCGCGCCGGCACTCACGGGTCAGTGCCCTGTCCTGCTCGGGCCCGGCTGGGACCCGGGACTGGCCGTGCGACGCTGCTGCGCTGTGCTGCGCCTCGCTGTAGCGTCGCCAATGGGCGGAGGAGGGCAAGCCGGGCAAGCAAGCAAGCAAGCACAGAAAGAGATAGAGGGGTACAAAGCAAAGTACCACACATAATTGGTAATCTATGTTGTTATTATGTGTGTTTTGTGTCAACATTATGTAAAGCTCGACATGCTATGCATCTCAGCCCGGCAGGTGGTGTGTTGTCTCTATCGAGGAAACGGAATGTAATATAATTGCCAGACGAATTGTTCAGAACCGTTCTGACACTTCCAAATCCCCATAACATTGACGCATACGACCCGCTGCTGCTGCTGCTTTGCGTCTCCTGAATCCCCCGCCCCCTTTTTATTTCCTTCTATACATCGCAACCGGAAATGATTTAAAGAAGAGTATCGTGAAAGGCCTTGCGGCTGAGCCTGGCTGCGCCATGGTCGCGACGAGATGCAGGCTCCCCCCCCCCCCCTTTCTCCCGGCAGTCCCGCGTTGGACAGATCGACACTAATGCATGGCAGCGCGCTCGGCGAGCAGGACCCAGCGAGAAATGAGTGTTCGAATTGACCTCGAATCGACGTCGACTGCTCGAGAAGTTATCGTTGGTCCTGAAACGAAGTTGTCGACGAAATTTCGATGTTACTCGAGAAGTGCCCTATGACACGGCTTAACTCAGCCAATGTGTCTTAAAGTGTTACAGAACGGTTCCTGGTACTACATTGCAAGAAATTTCGTATTGTACATGATCGATGTCGATTCGACGTCGATTCGAGACAGGGTCTTCCCCTGACTGTACAGTTAGCTCTCGCTGGTGACGCGCAACGCCAAAACAACTATAGGCTGGAGACGTATTCGTTCGGGCGCGGGAGGTGTCCGTCACGGACTTCATCTCTTGCAATAATTTTTGAACGTGTAGGCGACGCGGGTGTACGGACACCAACAGTCGCTATTGGACTTAGTTCAACTGTTGAAATCCGTCCCTTCAGTCCCCTTTCGATAAAGTATCGAAATAGTCGATGTCGAAAAAACGTCGATTTGCGGGACAAAATCCCGTCGATTCGACATTTGTAATCGACAATTTTTCGACCTGCCCAATCGACGTCGATTCGAGGTCGATTCGACCACTGATTTCTCACTGGGGGAGGAGGTCCACAAACGGGGGCGTATCAGCCCCTTTCCCGCTCCGGGAGAGGGAGAGAGAGAGAACGACGAGAGTAGGAGAGAGAGGGAATAAATATATCTGAATAAGAGGGACATTATTATTGATGGTGCAGGCGGAAAAAGCCTCTGGCGAATCTCACCCCTCTCCCCTCTGTTCCGCACCCGTACCCGCGCGTTGTCCGCGACTCGGTTGGCAAAAGCCCAGCTCGCGGGGCCTTCGGCGGGGGCAGGCAGAGTACAAAGTATTCTGTACTCTGTGTGTGAATACAAAGTATTCTGTACTCTGTGCTCTCTCGGGGCGGGTATCATCATAGGGCCTGCTGGCAGCAGGCGCGTGGTGGGCGGATAGGAAAGGACCTCGTCCAAAGTTGGGGGCCGTGAAGGCGGGCGGAGCGGGGAGAGAGCTCGCGAGCAGCTCGGTATGACAACAACGGCTTTGTCCTCCTCCCTCCCATTCCTATCTGCTCACTATTCTCTTTCTATCTCCATCCCGGAGCAGCTACACATGCAAACGCGACTCAGGGAATCTTGAGAGACTTTTGCACACGTAATGACGGGGACGGAAGAATAATTCAGCAGCAGAGTCTGTACTCTGTCACTGTGAAAAATATCGTCGTAAGTTTACAAAAAATTTGTAAACTTGAATTATAACTGAAGTTGTAAATTTACGACAGCACATTTTTTATTCGCCAAGGGATTTGAAGTCGATACATTCTGCATGTATTTTTACGATTTCAAATTGTAATTTTACAACTTGGGTCAAGGAAAATTTTTCTATAAACCTACCTACTTTTTTTCACAGTGTGTACTCTGTCAATTCAAATGTGTACGTGGTATACTTTAAATAGAGTGTGGGTGTACACGGTATGTATACTTTAAAGAATGTACCGGGTGTAACAGTGAGTACACAGCAGTGTTGCGGGTTTGCCTCTTTGCACCCTTAAGAGGCCGTAGCCCCTGCGGCCATATTGGATATGCAATCCCGCAACACTGCTGCGCGTATTCACAGTTACACCCGGTGTTCATGTACGCATTTCCTACACATATGCCATGTACACTTTATAAAGATGTGTCCACGGACATGCACACATTTACAAATGCGTACATAGACGCGTGAATATAGGTATACGTGTTATGTACACATTGCTTTAAGTATACCATTTGTACGCTTTATTTAAAATACTACATTGTACACATTTGAATTGACAAATTACATTATTCGCTCACGGCGGCAGACTCACGGGGCCCCTTTGAAAACTATGTGCGTACATGTACGATGTAATTTGTAATTTACCACACACAATATGTGTTGTAAATGTACAACTTCCCACTGTTGCCTGTCGTTTGATACGCAGCGCTTGTAAATGTACGACGTTGATTTGTTATTGTACGACAAAATGTTTTCTGCACCCGCCCACATTATTTTTTACAGTGATGACAGCCTACCGCCCCGCCTCCACCACCATCCACCTCTCCCCCTCCCCCCCCCCCTTGGCGCCTGGGAGGTATGCGCCGGGCGGGTGCACTGCACTGCTGCTCGCCGGGTCTGCCTACATGCCAGGGGCTCCGCCGCCCCGCACGCGGCCGGAGGTAGGGCGCGCAGCCGCTGCCACTGCTGCTGTACGAGCCATGGATTACATTCACCGAATTCGCACACAGAGAGAACGAGAGAAAGTGTTGGTTTACTAGTCCTCCTCCTACATCCCAGCCAACTCTTTCTTTTGCTAAACCGCGGAGACGGGCCAAAGGTACTGACTCGCGGCGCTCTCCAAAGGATGTAAGCTATTCATCGCATGCATTCTGCAGTACCCCACAGACGAAATGTTGTTTGTGCACCATTTCTCCACCCCCTCCCCATCTCCCCATCTCTCTCTCTCTCTCTC
>NW_026267758.1:9173-11686 GCF_000697945.3 Frankliniella occidentalis
CCCCCCTCGCCGCCGGTGCCCCGTGAGCCCCGTGCGCGGTGATGCGTGGAGGGGGCTGCGCGGTGGCGGCGGGGGCGCGGCGAGGGGCGCTGGCTGAGGAGTGGGACTCTCTCGCCGTTGGGGCCGCTCTCCGCTCTGCCGTGGCGTCTCGTCTCGCTCGCCAACCCTCTCCTTTTTTCTCCCTTCCTCTCTCGTTTTGGCGGGGGCAGCAGCCAGGGCCGCAGCCGGCGCAGGAGGTGTCCCGCGCTCGCCTCGCCCGGCTCCTCTATATCCCCTTCCCTTTCCTTTCACTCACTCGCGCCCCGCCCGCGCCCCGCCCGCGCCCCGCCCTGCGCGCGCGCGGCTGCCAGCCCGACCCGGTCTGGTGGGAGGCCGACCCTCCTCGGAGGGGGGCCCCGGCCGTACGTCCCGCACTGTCTCCCTTCCACTCGGACCCGCGCCGTCCCTGTCGCGCAGTGTGAAGGTGCGCGGTGCCCGCGAGTGCGACGGAGACGGAGAGAGAGAGACGAGATTCGCAGCAGCAGCTTCTTCGACATCAATGAGCAGAGCCTTCTTCATTCGAAGCGCGCCAACTTTCTGCTCTCATCCTCCACCTCCAATTTCCTCGCGCCGATTCACTAGGACGCGTCGTCTCTCTCTCTCTCTCTCTCTCTCTCTCTCACACACACACACACACACACACACTCTCTCTCACACACACACACTCTCTCACACACACACACCTTTGCCCGCCTTTTGGCAAGCAGAGAGAGGGAGAGAGACGATCTGCGTCTATTGAGCACCACAAGGCCCAAGCCGCCCAGCCCCAGCCTCGGCTGGCACTATAGAAGCAGGAGTCGGGCCTCCCTTCGATTGGAAAACCGATTTCTCGTCGAGTTTCCCTTCGGGCGCGCGTTTCTGGCCGCGGCTGCTCCGTACGGCTGGACAAGGCCGTGGTGGGTTGGGGGGGGGGGCTTGCAGAGGCCGCCCGGGGCCGCGTTACCCTTTTGTACCCCAGAGGCCACACACAGCGGAGGGGCGGCGCCCCTGCCCTCGGCTTCGGCACGGATCGACACCAAATCCGCAATCTGGACACGGTGCGGCCCCGTCTCGTTCCCGTCCACCCCCCCCCCCTCCTTCCCCATTTCTTGACAGCAACAGCCCCGAGCCGAGCCGACGCGAGCGAACGCCTCGGAAAGCTCCCCCGCCGTGGCGCTCTCATTGACGAAGACGTATCTAGAACCAAACATTCTTCCTCCCCCTCTCTCCTGCTCTCTCCCCCTCGCCCGTCCGGTCGGGGAGGAAGGAGGAAAAACACACCGACGCGGCGGGAGAGTGCGAGGGATGGCGAGAGATGGGAGATCATATCACTCTTGCTCGAAGTTCGCGCGCATTTTTTTTACGATGGCATCGTATGGGTTTTATGGCTGGGAAGAGTGAGTGGGGACGGTCTCCTCTCTCTGCTCCGATCAGTCTTCCCCCTTCCCCCTCCCCCCTCACCCGTTTGGCCATCAGCGGCACGGGTACAAAAGGCTGCGGACACCGATGGTCAGCAGTCAGTGTACGGGACCCATACCAAAACGTAATAAACCTTGCGCATATGCTAACCACTTGTACTCGACTCGTTTCCTAAGTCCTATACGCCTCACACTTAGTCGCAGCAGCCGCAGTACACATCCGAGCATATCACATGTTAACCCTTTGAGTCGCTGTCGGATGCGACGGATCCCGCTGATATATCTGGTGTGTCCGGCGGATCCGGCGGATATATTCGTTGTAGGTATTATTCGGCGGATCTGCTGAATCCGGCGGATTTATCTGACAGATCCGGTTTATCTATCTGGCGGATCCCACAGATATGGTGGATCTATCTGGCGGATCCGGCTGATATAATCGTTGTATTATTCGGCGGATCTGGTAGATATATTCGTTATATAATTCGGCGGATCCGGCGGATTTATCTGGTGGAGCCGGCGGATTAATCTGGTGGAACCGGCGGATTAATCTGGCGAATCTGGGCAGATATAAACGTCTGGCAGATCCGGCGGAATTTTCTGATGGATCTAGCAGATCCGACGGAATTTTCTGATGGATCTAGCAGATCCGACGGAATCTTTTTTTTGGATCTTCCAGATCCGTTTTTTTTTATTTCTTAGTCTAACCTAACCTAGGCAGATCCGTTTTTATTTTATTTCTTAGACTAACCTAACCTAGGCAGATCCGTTTTTTTTATTTCTTAGACTAACCTAACCTAGGCAGATCCGTTTTTTTTTTAAAAAAAATTTAGACTAACCTAACCTAGGCAGATCCGTTTTTTTTATATCTTGGATCTGGCAGATCCGTTAAATTTATCTCTTGGATCTGGCAGATCCGTTTTTTTATTTCTTGGATCTGGCAGATCCGTTAAATTTATCCCCTGGATCTGGCAGATCCGTCAAATTTATCTCTTGGATCTGGCAGATCCGTTTTTTTAATTTCTTGGATCTGGCAGATCCGTTAAATTTATCTCTTGGATCTGGCAGATCCGTTTTTTT
>NW_026267758.1:16006-18817 GCF_000697945.3 Frankliniella occidentalis
GCGGACGGACACCACGGGAAAGAGGGGGAGGGGGGCGGTAACAAGCTAGTGGTGCTGGTGGAATGCGCGTGCCGTGCGGTGCAGCGGGCGGCGGGCGGGCGGGCCGCCCAGGGGTAGGCAACCAGGCCGCACGACCGCCCGGCGGGCCCACCTACCCAGAAGGGCGCCCTGGCACGCCGGCGCCGCGCCCGAGCCCGCGCCGCAGAGCTCATTTTTGACCTCACATGTATGTGTATCTGTACATATGTATGTAGTATGTATGTATGTATGTATGATATGTGTGTATGTATGATATGTGTGTATGTTGTATGTGCGGAAGGGAGGGAGGGAGAGACGGGAAGCGAGCGAGAGAGAGAGAGAGAGAGAGAGAGAGAGAGAGAGAGAGAGAGAGGGAGGGAGGGAGAGACGGGAAGGGGGGAGGGGGGTATGAGATGAAAGATGAAACAATTTCGCGCTCCGCACCGTCGTCGGTCGTACACACTTCCGCGACTGAAAGGCTCTGATCTCAGTAACTTTATTTATGGGGCCTTAAAAAAGTTATCTCTATTTGCGAGGGTGGTGCGATGATGAAGCTGTGTGTGAGTGTGTGTGTGTGTGTTTGTCGTCTGCTGTTTTCATGATGCGTCTCTGAGTGCTTGCACTTATTTGGACCGAGGGACCACCTAGAAAGTACGTCCGTCATTTGCCGCGAGGATCCGACCAAGTTCAGCGTCTGCAAGCTGTCTTAGCGTATGATGGGTAGGCAACATCTCGCCTGCAGTGCATGCGGGTACTGCAGGGTGGCCTACCCCGCGTCTCGCAGGCGCCTAGCTTCCGCGAATTTTCCGAATGAATCTGAGAAAATAATAGAAAGAGACGTACTTTCTCGACGATCCCTTAAGCCGCATCTCTGTTATATTTCGGCTCGAACTGTGACTTTCTTCTTCTCACTGTGATGTGAGTCATGCCACAAGCTAAAGAAACTCTCAAGTTACAAATCTATTTGGTGCAAGAAGCCCTCACACACACACACATACACACACACACACACACACACAACTGGGAGAACAGCACGCAAGAGTCTAACCCACGCGTAGCAGAATGAGAAGAATGTGCGAACTCTCGCAACGCCGCGGCAGCAACAGTCCTTCACCCTCAACGGGAGGCGGTTGGAAGCTGCTAGATCTTTTTGAAGGGGGAGTGGTGGAGGAGCGAAGCAGCTTGTGCGGTGGTGCAACATGGCGGGTGCATCGCCTTCGCCTGCTGCCCGTGCCATGTGTCATTGGCTGACCACCACACTCCCCCCCCCCCTTCTCTCGCTCGAGATAACTCGGCTGGACAGTGGGGACCGGGGAGGGGGAGAGGAGGGCTCCTCGAGCTCAATCCGTTCAATCGGACTCAAGCTTGTTGTCGTTGTTGCTGTGACGTTTTTTTACTATTATTTTCGTTTTACCCCGTTTGATTTATTATTTGCATTCTCTCCGCGTCACTCCTTGCTGCGCGCTCCGTCGCGGCGGGGGCAGTCACACGGCGTGACAACCGCCCCGGCGGACACGTGACAGCAGCTGCAGGTATAACAACACGTGGCAGTTGTGACGCCCCCCCCCCCCTCTCTCTCTCTCCCTCTCTCGTGTCAGCGGGACCGGCCAGCAGTCTAGTCGCGCCGTCCGCTGTCCAGCTTGCTGTCCTTAACAGGGGCCTTCCCTCGCATCAGCCAAGCGGCGTGGCGAGGTGCAGAGGCGCAGCACCCTGGAATAGATCCGACCCGTCCTGGAGATGCGGAGAGGCTGCCCTCCAGCAGGCCAACAGGGAATAAGGTGCCTTTTTTTTGCGGGAAATTTGAACTGGCCGAGTGCGGCAAAGGATGCGGCATGAGTATGACTCAGTGCAAGGCAGCCTCCCTGCTGAGGCCATAGAGAAAACGTTTTGTGGGTCGGGATATAGTGTTAACGGCTAGTGCTCCATATGGAGATGGAGGAGGGCGTGTTCGGTATAGCGCGCGCCTGCCTCCCCCGCGTCGGCCCGAGGAGATTTTAAGACTTTAAAAGTACATGACAATGCCGTCACGATCGTTTGTTTTCCCCCTCGGACTTGCGAGCCTCGTGTCCTCCCGTGTATCTAGTATAATGGTTGCTCTTCGTACTGCGCCCACTTATTTGCGTGCGTTTTACATGATCCCACCCTGCATCTTCCAAATAAACATTAGCATTATTGTGTGTTTTTTTTTTTTTTATGACGATCAACACCAAAACTGCTGATAAGTTATCATGAGGAAGCTTGCAACGACTGGCTTTAATTAACAGGCTACGCCCTTGGGTGTTTTCTGCGTTGTTTAAAAAGAAACTAGAACGAGTATGAGAAGAGGGGGATGCACGATCAACCAAAACCTCTTAAGCCCCTCCTTTCACCAAAAAGGTGAGTCAATCGCCACGGTCTCAGATCCGTGGCACAAGTCAAATTTTGTCTTCATTCGGCTGTTTTAGCAACGGTGGATGACGCGAGTGGCGAACAACACCGCAACTCCTCGCGTCACTATCTCATTGAGAAATACAAACGTGGAATCGCCGTCGAGAAAACGAAAAGATGTGGATTTTGGGGACAAAATTACGTTTCTTCGACAATTTCGACGTTGAAGCTACATCGACGTCGATTTTTGACCATAAGCATCTAAATCGACGTCTATTCGACGTCTACGTCGTTGGCTTCTCACTGGCCGGAACGACTACGTCGAGCACTCCCCCGGGCGCTACAAGATGCTGAGCACCCCTTTGCCGCACTCCCCCGGGGCGCTACAAGGTGCTGAGCACCCCTTTGCCGCACTCCCCCGGGCGC
>NW_026267758.1:20352-40320 GCF_000697945.3 Frankliniella occidentalis
GATAACATTGTTTAAAGTAAAGCACTGTTAAAATGGTTTGATTGCAACGTGATTCCTGCAGGAACACGTCACATGTGTAATCTAAGTTTACAATTGCAAGTTCTGTAGTATAACATCACTGTTGAAATGAAAGCTAAATTATTAAAAGGCATGACTGTTCAGAGTACCTGCTGTAAACATCATAAATGCTCTTGTGACTTGCTAAAGCTAGACAAAATTGCATGTCTCCAAATGTAGTTGTGCAAAATTATAAAATCACGTTTGGTTTCAGTAAACTGAGTAAACTCAATTCAGAATCCTATTACAACTTTGAAAAATAATTCTACTTAGAAAAAAAAATGTTCAAATAAATTGAGGCAATATCATCATCAGCCAAGACATATATGGCTCATAAACATTGTAATATTCCTAATAAAACTAATAAAAAGTTGAAAAATAATTTGTATAAACAGAAAACAACAAATGCGCTTAACTTTTCAAAGCTTCCAGCTCTCAGATATTGTCAAAAAATACCTGCTTAAGCAGCACTTAATCACAGGCTATCAATAACTAGCCATTTTTCAGTGACCTCCTCAACTTGTTTGGTCACTATTGGATTACGAAGACGCACTTTCACCTCCAACTTGCCACCAACAGCCTTCCGCCCATCCATAAGCTAAAATAATACACAAGAAAAATATTCTTTTTAAAGAGTGTCTTAGAGGGGAGTTATATTACAAGAAAATTAGAGAAACTAGATAACTTACATCAAATGAGTCATGAATGATGCATTTGCTCTCCAGAGACTGAAGTTTTACGTTGACGGTCCCTAAGAGGGTATCACTTCGGAAAAATCCACTAAAACAAAAATAGAAAAATTGTTGGTTAGACTACAGTGGAAAATGTCTTCAAAACAACAAGTTGCAGTAGCTGATCTCGCACTTGCATGTTAGCATGACAGAAATTGTATTGATCCTCGAAGGAGGTAAATGGACCAATAGTGCAAAATTTTTTAAAAAGCAGGTGAATTCAGAAGTTGCCCACAGATCATGCAAGACTAAGACTTATGCATTACCTAGGCTCTGAATTTGGTGCCCCACAACAGAGAGATATCAGGAATGCCCTGCAACCACAACAGCAAGAACTTCAAGCAAATAGAAAATAAAGAGAAACCTACTCTGAACCAACTATTAGAAATGGATGTGGTTGAAGAAGATTACTTAATCAGATGAAGTGATCTTCTTAAAAAACACATACTCAAGGGCCATAAACATGAAAGGTTGAGGGCACAACTAACGTTGAGTCAAGCAAACAGTGGAAAATATGCACACCCAAGCATCAGCAATCATCAGAGTGAGGAGATTTTGTGCTTCACAATTAAGAGTAACACACATCACACACATCACATATCATGCATAACATGCCCAAATGACGTAGAGAACACTTCAAAACATTTAAGTACTGGTAAAAGAAAATGTACCCAGGCACCATGAGCATGAATTTAGTTTACTCTTCAGCTAAGTCCTAATTCTATTCTGAAAAATTCTAAAACAATTCTAAAAACTTATCAGAAACAATTTTATAATATTTTCGCTAGTACATAAGGGTAATTGTATACAGATTTAAAATAATAACAAACTAGTAAGCCCACAAAAAAATATTAATTTAAGAAATGAAGGACTCAGATTTCTAATAAAACTACATAATATTAAGCTTATCAAGTGTAGTGTATTACTCTACAATTTGTTACATGGTTGGCTGAGGCTGACCTACCAATGCAGTTATTCATTTGAAATACAATTGTACACTATAATACATGCGTATATGTCATGAAGAGGAAACAATTTTTTATTTTTTTTTAAATGCCAAATAAAAGCTTTAATGGCTGGGTACTCACCCTCTAGACCACACTTCACATTTGATTGCATGCCTCTTGAATATCCTCTGACAAGCTCGAGAGTTGCGCTGAATTTGTAAGTTAAATTTCCCATCATACACCGGGTTGTTGGTATCTTTTATTAGATTTGTTCTATCTTTTTGTGGTTCTTCCTGTAAAAAATAGTACAAAGAGAGTTTTAACTACCAATAGGAAAGATGAAAAGATGAATGGGACTGTATTACTTACTGCACTAGGCCATGGAAGTTCAAAACGAACATAGGTATCAACATCTTTTGGGTTAGAAACATTGTAATTTATTCCCTGCACAATAGTGAGTTCTAAGTCATTATCCATCAAATCAGTGCAGCACCTGAAAAGTAAAGTAGATAAGTATTAGATTAGATTTTAATTTATGCACTAGGTTCGAATTACGTGTACTTACTGCACAATACTAAAACTTCGATTCTCGTAGTGAAATCTTGGAACAGAATCTTTTCTCTTAAAGGCATGTTTTATTGCAACCATGTCTTTCTTTGAGTGAACTGCCATGTTCTCAAAACGATTAGCACTAGCAATATCTCCAATAGCTTTGAAATGATCTCGAGTTGTTATGCATGTCTGTAAAGGTATTTTAAATCATGAAGTTAATTAATTATCTGAAGAATTGTGAAATGATCAAGTAACAGTTCCACCCAGAAATTTTACGTAAGCCCACACCTGCACTTGTTTCTGAAGGTCCTGCACCAATTTTTCATAAATTTCATCATCTGTGCCAGCAACACAATCTTCAGCTGCAATAACATCAAAATCTGATTCTAACTCCACCTTTGCATTTGGAGGCACAGGGAGCTGAAAAATGATATGGTCAATTATAATTTAGTTATTTTTTGTTAGAATTTTGTACTTTTGATAGAGATAACATGATAATTTATGGACATACAGTCTTTAGATCAACTGGTAGACCACTTTGTGTAGCTTCCAAGAGTTTGTCAAAACCTTTAGCAAGTCGTAAGTACTCTTTTGCTTGATTGATTTCACCTCTAGATTTTGCTTGGAGAGCAGCAACTCTAAAATCCTTCTGTCTTGCTAGGAGGAGAGCTAGCTGCTTCTCTTGCCGTGAAGCTGGTGATTTGCGAACTGAATGGGAAAATTAAGTGATAATCAAAAAAGCTTTTGAAATTCAATTCAAGCAGAGAAATAGTCAGAAATTATGTGGCTTACCATTTGGCTTAGGAGTAGACCCCGAGGCAACAGGACTGGGTGGTGACTGTCCTTCTGATTCAGGTGGTGGAGTGCTAGGCCTTGCTGGAGCAGGTCGTGCTACAGTTACATCTATGGAAGCTGGTGGTGCAGGGGTAGGAGTCGACACCGGGGCTAGCACAGAGGGCGGTACAGGGGGGGCATCACCAGGAATAGGGATAGGGGCAAAACCTGGAGCAAAATTCGTGACCTGAATGTTTGACATGTTACTTATTTTCATAAAAAGAGTAAAAATTAAAGAGCATACCTGGTGGGTTTGGTAATTCATCTGCTGCAAATGGTTTGCCAGCTTTGTGCCTCTTTATAGCGTCCTGGTATTGTTTCACTATTCTTCCATTCTGACGTTCTTTCCTAGAATTGCCATCAGCCTTGGCAGCAGCTTCTTGCTTTTGATAAAGCTCTAATCTTTGGGTGAGGGCTTCCAATATTGTTTTAGGTACTGATGGTGCTGTGAATATACAATAAAGTCAAATTTTATATCCAAGAGTGGCGTTGGTTCCTACTTAGCACCACTTCTAACGGGCAGTCTAGGAAGGTGCTGAGGACTTGAACACTAGAGAGTCCACTTTTCTTATCATTATTTAGCATATTAGGTTCAACTGTATCTTGTACATACCTTCAACTGCGTGGGGTGGTTGAGGAGGTGCTGGAAGAGATGAAGTCTGATGATCATCTTGTTCTCGAGCTGGTTCAGGTACTGCGGAGGCAGTAGCTTGTACCTGAATTTGCCCAGGTGAGGGTGGCATTTCACTGAGGTCTGCTGGCTCTCCTGCCTTCACACCTTCAATTACTACATCAAATTGCTTAAAAACAAAAAGGGATAGGCTGAGCAAAGTTGCAGAGAAACATGTTAATAATGACGAAATAGTCTGCACAGTGCTGTACCTTGACAATCTGAGCATATCTTAAAGCATCTTGCTTGTTTCCTGCCCGTTTTGAGGCAACAGCAGCTTGACGATATTCCGACCGTCTCTCTTCTAATTTCAAAACTATTTGAGGATCAACAAATGGTTTTGTGTTCTCCTCAGTCACTGGCGCAACCTGCTCAGGAGGTGACGGTTCAACAGGAATTGTGTTGTCATCAAGTGTTTTGGGAGTGTTGTCCGTTTCCATTGCTTCTGTGCCCTGAGATTCCTCAGTGACTGTCAATTCCTGAGGAGGGGGTGGTGCAGGTCGCACTGGTGCAGCTGCTGCAGAGAAGAGGAGAAAAGTGATGAATATTGATTTGTTGCAGTGGATTGTCAAATTCTGAAATAGGTAACTCTTGTGTCAACAGGTGCCTCAAATTACTCCATCCCACCTGCTGTTGCTTCTGGAGTTCCAGAAGTTGCTGCAGAAGTAGCATTATCACCAGAGCGCACTGAAACAGGAGGAGGAATATCTTCCTCCTTTATAGGTCTACCATTCTGAGCAGATTTTATTTGGTCTACAAGTGTCTTAGCACCCCGTCCAAACCTGTAACAATAATTTTAAAAAAGTTTGTTATTTATCCTTTTTGATCAAAAGAAGAGAAAAGCGGTGGATGAGAACCTTCTGGCCCTCGAAGTTTCTCCAGATTTTTTTGCATTTGCCTCTGCTGTTTGATACATCTTAAGTCTCTCTTCAAGCAAAGGCAATAATGCATTGGATCCTGCTTTGGGAGTTTCTGGAGTTGGGGAGACAGCAGGTGACTGGGGTTCTTCATCCTCATTGTTTTCTGTAGTCAAGTCATTAAGCTCCCCCTAAAATTAAGTAAGTAAAAACATTTTAGAATGTACACATAATCTAAGAATGAGAAAGAAATTGTTCAACAAAATGTCTCCTTACCAAGAGATCTGGGTCGTTTTCATCTACAGAATCTTCATCTTCATCATCTTCATCTTTTACACTTTCTTGTATCATTCTATCCAAATCAGCCTGAGGGATTAGCTTTGGACGGGCTGTAGAGATGGAAATAAGCAAACAAATGTAAGTTGATACTAGTAACAAATTAATAAATTGATAATGATAATAAAGTGGTGTTGTGTCACCTTTCTTTGGTTTTGATGACGAATCTGATGTCAGTGCAAGCAGCTCCGCTTCCAGATCATCATCATCTTCATCATTATCAACTTGGCCCATACCCGTTGAACCATCGAAGTTCATATCCATAAAGCCAAACTAAAAGAAAAAGATGCATATTACAGTCCTACTCAAATGAGAAGACCATGGACTAATCTTCAAAATCCTTTGTGCATCTTAGACAACATGGTAGTAGGGAAACATACAAGAAAAGCAAGGTGACAGTTAACTGTCATAATTGCAGCATTTTCCAAAATGATGGATAGTAGTTGACTATTTATTGCAATTCACAGGGCGTTGCATGAAAATTGTGCCAACAAAGAATGATCATTGTCATGTCATGACATAACAATTGCCATGAATCATCCTGCATCATCCATGTACGTTCTGACGAAAATATATGCACCTCAAATGGCCGTCAAAAATATTAAGTAGAACCTACTTGAGATAGATTTTCCCGTGGAGTTCGCCTCTTCTTAGGCTTCTCATCCTTCCGCCCAAACATTATGGAACTGTGCCTTTGTTTCGGTTGAGGTATCAAAAATACTCTTTTCTGGCGAGAGACATCAAAACATTACTTTATCACACTATCACTGCGACAAAACAAACCATCCTAACCTACCTTTATAATTTCCGAAGCGTAGGTTAGAAAATACGTATATGACAATTTCAACCAACCCGCTCAATGTAATATTCTCATTATTTAGTGCTGTTTGGGTAGAAGAAGAAATAACACAGAATCATAGAATCAGCTGTCTGTCACTTGGCATCTTTAAAGTTTTAGCGCACATTACAGTGCAAATAGACTGATACGAATTTCTTGTTATCAAGCACGTTTTTTTATCTCCACACTCTGCCTCTTTTATAGCTCTTTACGGTAAAATAACGGTGTTTCATAGGGTGATATAACGGCTACGTCAATGTAAATAAACAAGCTGCAGGTTACAAAGGTTACATAGAGATACAGGTAAACTCCATGACAACTACCTTTTTTAAAAGCAATTTCAAAACTGTATATTTTGAATCTACCCTGTTGTGATATGGAAATAGTGTTGAAACAAATTATACTACTTTTTTCATGTTGCTATTATGTTGTCCAATGAGAAAGTGCAGGTGTTAATTTGCTTGTAACACACTGCATTATGTATGTTCTGTCATTCAAAGAAATCCTTGCGTAAGAATTTATTTGTGAATTTTCAACAAATTTTCAGAGTTTGAAAATGGATGTTCCTCATGATGGTACTGGGCTATCTGCCGAACTGCCTGAGGAGTATGTGGAGGATATCACAGGATCAGTTCTGCTACTGCAAGTCATTGGTGCATCTTCAGCATGCGCCATGATATTTGGTGGAGTTGTACCATTTATTCCCCAGTATTATGAAATTAAACGAACCAATAATTCTGATGGATTTTCATTGTATGTGTGTTTAGCACTGTTAGTCGCAAACATATTAAGAATTTTATTTTGGTAAGTTGGAACTAGAGCAGTGAAATAAAATTATTAGTACTCTGATCTAGTTTCTTTAATATTTGTTGTTTTACATTCATTTATAGGTTTGGAAAACGATTTGAAACTCCTCTTCTCATTCAGAGTATGATTATGATAGTAACCATGATGGTGATGATAAGATTGTGTGTTGAAGTGCGCAGAAATCATGTAATTCTGAAGGTTCGTGACCGTGTCTTGTCAGGTAAGGAACAGTTTTCAACTGATAGCAGTTCAATAGTACTGCACTGAATAAGGTATGGAACAGTCAACAGCAGGAGCTAATTTTCTCCTTTTGTCCCTACTGCTTTATTAGCAAACGAGGATATTATGGAAAGAAAAAGTGAGTATGCGTGTAGTGTTTTCCATGTTTGTCCGAAAAAATTCTTCAGCTAGATTACATATCTTTTGAACTGTATGGTTGTGTAATGTCAACATAAATATTTTGCCATAATAATCTCTAAGGACAATTCAGTATCATCTTTGCGTTATAAATTTTACTGTAACACAGAAGTTGCCTTTCTTTGGATTTGGCATCAATTACTTCAATCTATGTCCAAGCAATCCAGAGGTCAGCTGTGTCAGCTATTGTGATATATTGTAGACTATATTTTACTTTTTAAAATGTCAGATCACAATCTTTTAAAAATGTGTTACAAGTGACATTTTAAGTACTATATTTGACTTGTATCAATCAAGTGGTTACATAAACGCATACTCACGGTAGTCTAAAATCTAAATTATTAATCATCATTGTATCCAACAAACATTTTCATTTCTTTTTGTATCTTCTCCAGATATGGACCTGCGCTTCTTTTGGAAATGGACAGATTTCCAGTCTTATGTGGATTGTACAATGCTCATGGCCATAGTTGGCTCCATTGTTACATACATGCTTCTGGATGTCCCCATTTTTGTAGAAATTCTTGGATTTAGTGCACTTTTAACAGAGGCCCTCCTAGGGGTTCCTCAGCTCCAAAGAAATTACATATCAAAATCTACTGAGGGTATGAGGTGAGATTGTTTTGATTTTTCCATTTAAAAGAAAATTAACATATCTTGAGCACATTTCTGAAAGCAATTATTTTGTTTCAGTGTTACCATGGTTCTTATGTGGACAGCTGGTGATGTTTTCAAGACTCTGTACTTTTTGGTTCGTGATGCACCATTCCAGTTTTGGCTTTGTGGGATTCTGCAGGTATCTGTAGACATGGCAATATTATCTCAGGTCCATCTGTATCGACATAATGTCCCTGCTCACCACAGTAGCCGCTCTGATTAGGATCCTTGCATTTGCGTCTACTACATCAACTCACTTTAAGGTAAATCAATAGTTTGTAAGCTTCTCGTTCATTAGCGTTTTTTTTCCCCACACAACCTCTAACTTTTTAGGACCCTTGATGTAATGGAATGTGACCAAGATATCTATCCATCAGCAGATAATTTATTCAATCAATAGGTTATACCTAACTATGTACCTTACACCGCAAATTTACTGATCTCAAAACTATTTTTTAGCTGGGATAAGGATTGTTTGATAAAAAGAACTATTTTTTTTAGCTCAGACATGGAAGATTTGATAATAAGGTGCAAAATTATTTTCTGCATGACTCTTGTAATGTATTGCTTTATGGGATATAGCTTGAGACTTGACCTCAGTTTTAGTCATGTTTCAGTCAAAGCGTTAGGTCGAAACAAAATGCCTCATAAAAGTTCTTTGAAAGAGAGACCCTTTTTTTGTAAGCTAAGAAAAGATGAAAGATGTATGTGAAAGGTTTTCTGTTAGTTCACTGAAACATCAACAATGCTTCCTTTTTGATAGCTGTATCAAATATGCCCAAAATGTACAACACACTCTGCCTTGGGGATTGCCTCTAAACATGTAGGCTTCATGAATGTTATTTGGTTTACATGAAACCAGTAAAACTACACAAAGTTGGAAGTACAGCCAGTACCTTAATGTGTTAAAGGCCCATTGAATGTACTTACGTACTGGTTTCACTGACAAAATTCATGGCTGTGCACTTCTAGAATAAGTTTAAAAGAACTACAGTATTTATTTTCGTAGATAAACTTGTTAAATATCATTGACATTTGATCAATTTTTATTTTTGCCTAGCATCTTATTACGTAATGCTGGGCAAGTTAGCTTTCTACTTGTAGGAAAAAGATATTTCAGCAATCAAAGTGATAGTGCCATCACAATAAAATGCATATTCAGGAGCTTCCTGAAATCTACCCAATTGAGCAAATTCTTTTGGAGGTTGCAATTAAGCTCATGTCTCTTTAGACATTTCATCTTCCAGATTTATGCTTACTATCCCTCAATTTTTAAATTATTGCGAGAGAGTGGGAGGAATTTAAGAGCTATCACTGTAAGACTGACAGTCGTGGTGTGTGAGCTTCCCAATTTTCTTTTTCAATATTCTATGGTAACATATTGTATAAAACTAACTGGAGTACTGTAGTATTGTAATGGTAACACACCAATGCCTAAATGCATTTAGGACATGTTTTTAAAAATGAATAGTTAGATTACTATTTTCCCATTTACCTTTATGTACAAAATGTCTATTTGTAGCTAGTCAAAGGCACAATCAAGCGGTGATTACTGCATTCTGTTATTTATCCCAATGTTAACCAATAAGATGCAAACAACACTAATATTTTGCACTAGTCAATTTTATTGTGTACAGGAAATAAATGGATAGCTTAAGTTTGAGGTACTTTTTAATTTTATTGTTGACTAATATAGTCAATGATTGGGTAAGCAGCTTAAAACATTTGTAATCACACATTTTTTCTCATGCACACAGGTAAATTTTCTATCATATATACATATTTAGCAAACTGTTAGTATACAGTAGAGAAAACAAAAATATAAATAAAAAGGTTCTAGATCATTAAAAAATTACAAGACTGACATGATATACAGATAATTTCTATAAAATGAGACAAACTAACAATTAGGATAAGCAAGACTTGTCTCTTACAATTGATGCTAGTAATTCATGATCTTTCAGAGCAGAAACTCCTCAATCCACTGCATGCACACCTTCAGGATAGGCAAGACTTATCTCTTACAATTGATGCAAGTAAGTCACGATCTCTCAGAGCAGAAACTGCTTCCTCCTCAATCCACTGCATGCACACCTGACAACAAGAACATGCAAAATTGTATATTATTTTAATGTGATAAGCAGTTAAAAAATCTGGCATACTTGTAAGCTTTTACCCACCTTAGTCTGACGGCTCCGTTTACCCCTGCCAGGAAGAAGCAAAATGCCTCTGGCTTCCACCAAACCTAACATACTGAGGAAAGCACTTGAGTCTAATGGATCGAAATGTCTCTTTGTACACACTCTTCGATAAACGTCATGTAGCTGTAAGCATGAGAAAACAATTTCAGGGTAATTTAATTAGACTCGTACAACTCAACAATTTCAACAGACAACAAAATATACTGGAAACCATACACACCTTGCCTACAGTTATATCTTTACTCTTTCCTTCCCGAAGGATAAGGAGCAATGAACACACAGCAAGTTTCTGGTGCAATGGGAGCTCCTCCCCTCCATCTGCAATGCGCCCTAAACTTTGGGAAGTGCCGTAAACATCATTTACAACATTCATTATACTTGAAACGCCTATACAAGGCTCATTCACCAGAGGTGTTGTAATTAAATTAGTAGAAACATTTTCATCCTCATTAAAAAGAGACTTTTTGGCAGATTTTTGTTTAAGAGGTGAGCAATTTTCTTTGTGTGGTGAATTAAAATGACGTGGAGATTTGAAGGGGGACTTGTAAGGTGATTTCAAAGGAGACCTCATGGTACTCCTGAGAGGAGATTTGAGAGGAGACCTCCCAGAAGCGTTGATGGAGGATTTCATGGGAGATCTCACAGGAGATTTGAAGGAGTTGGAAGTTGCCTTCAAGGGTGACTTTATCCTTTCAAAGTTTTCTAGCCTTCCTCTTTCCTGAGGAGGTGCAACCTTGCGAGGTGATTTGCGAAGGGCCTCTGAAAAACATAGTAAGAAAATTAGGTGTCAAGGCATCGAAAGGTGTGAAATTTGAAAGAAATAATGTTGTGTACCTGAAGATAACTGCATATCTACTTCTGAGGGTGTTATCAACTCTGTAGCATTCATTTTCGCGTCAAACAGTTGTTGAGACTTATTCTCCACAGCTCTCCTAGCTGAGTCAAGAGCACGTCGTGCATCACCATTAACAGCTGAGAGTTTGTTAGCTAAAAGCTGAAGTGCAGCTTGGTTGAAAACATTAGAAGCATCAGCCTGTAGAGTCATAAATGAATAGTAAAGTACTTTTTCGATTACAGAGGAGAAATAATAACAATTCAAATTTACAAACCTCTTCTAATCTTTTGGTAAGAATGTCTTTGAGTTGCTCTCTGGTGTAAGGAGCAAAGTGAAGCAATTGAGGTGCTAACTGCAGTTTGGCTTTGAGCCGAGGTAGCAGACGATCTGTTAAATCTAGAGCATTGGCAATGCCTATCAGTATAATACCATGTGGATAATTAGTGGGCCACTCAAAAATTGTGTACAGAACTGATCGGCTTCGTGTATCCAACTGATCCATCTCATCTAGTACCATCAATCTGAAAATTGAAAAGTCCAAAGGATATTTAAAGTTAGGAGGTAAGTGAAACTGTAAACATGGCATCTTTCAGTGAAGGAATAAAACTCACATCATTTTATGATTTGATGAGAGGTGCTTTTCTATACCCTCCAGATAAGCTTTTCCTGATCTTGTTTTTACTTGAATATTCAGCTGATCTGCAATTCTTGACCAAATAGCTTTTGGTGACTCAATAGAAGTGCAGTTAATATTAACAACTTTAAATTGCCGTTTTAATTCAGGCTGCTCTAAAACTTTTGTCAAACAGGCTGTTTTGCCTGTCCCAGGAGGGCCAGAAATATAAAGAGATCCAGATGTTTTGTCTTGGAGATGGTTTTGAATGAAGCCATTAAGTTTTCCAAGTTCTTCTTCCCTTCCTGGTAAGTTGGTATTAGCATGGGTGTGCAAAGCAGTGCGAGCTTTTCCAAGAAGACCCTCTAGATCGGGGAACAAAGACTTGGGAGGCAATGCCCCTTGGCGTTTTCCTTCAACAGCTGGAGAGGTAAGCGTCAAGTTCTTTATTAGAGTTGATGGTGTGGCAGCAATGTTAGAAGAGGGGGAGCTGTTTTGGCCATTATTGGACTCAGTGCACTTTATCTTGGGCGGAGAGCATGGATCTGTGATGATGAGATGGTATACAATTAGTTTCAATCAACTTAAATTCTTGACAGCTAAACAAGAAACTAGTCTTAGAAAAATTATTGGTGAGAAAGATTTACCTTTGGCAGTTTTAGTCCTTCTTTTGGATGGAGTTGCTTCTGGTGATGTATCGAACAAGTCATCTATATTGTTTTCATCCAAAACAATAGCAGTGTCATCTTCACTTTTAGTTTTGCATATGTCCTCATGATTTGAGTCTGAAAATAGAATAAAATTATAAAACAGATAAGGATTAATATAAAGGACTGTATTTAACAGAAAAACACCATTCATACCAGTATTTTTCCTATTCCGAAGATTCTTAGAAGGTGTCACTTTACTATTGATCTTGACTTCTGAAAGTGAGAATGTTGAAAGGATTTTGAGATAAACACCAAAAGAAGGTCATGGGGATTCCAAATCAGACGTTAGCCGTTACCTGAATTATTTATAATGTTCCTTGTTTTGGTGGGAGTTTTCAATACATGAATGTGATTTGATACATCTTTCACATCATCCGCTTGGTCTTTACCAGCGGCTTTCACTGAGCGGGTTATACGAGAATCTGATACTGGTTTCCTTTCAGTGAAGTAAGACTTCAGATTCGTTTGACCTGGTGGCATTTTCTAGAAAAACAACCAATGTGGAGTTAATAGAGCTGTAACTGCAGCAACATACTCTACAACATGTACATAACCAAAAAATAATTCAAGCAAATTATGAATCAAATTTTGAGAAAAGGGACTTTAACACAGCAGACTGGGTATAGCATATAGCCTGACTTTACAGTAAATAAGCTTAAGCAACGTAATTCAGTGTTTCGTTTACAATGGGTGGTAGCTGAGCGTAAATTTAAAGGGCCAAGCAACAACAAAAAAATAAAAAAAAAGGACTTCTGCGGATCACATATAAAAGTGCATCATCTCACCGTTGAATAAAAGAAACAACTGCTAACTTTTCAAGAGACTAAACACAAAGTGATGGTGACAATGCTGACAAGATTGCAAAAGAAGGAGAAAGAGCCGACGGTTTAAAATATTTGTTGACACATCACTACTATCGTCCAGTCGGCAGAATTCGGCCTTTAGTCGGCTGGAAATTAAAGCCGAAAGCGCGCCAAAAAGCTACAAGTGACTTGTGGCCTAGAAGTAACTGACCACACGGCCAGAACCCACATTTGATTTATAATGTACCCCAAATGTTCTGTGTCTGAGGAAGAAGAAGTGACAGTTTTATTATATTTTTAAAGCACAATGATTCCTTATAATTATTAGTCAGTAATGAGAAAATTAGGATGGAAGAGTGTCAAGCATGGGGTCAAAGGTGGGAGTAGGAGGAGGGGGGGGGGGGGGGGGTTCCCCACCCCCACTTTCTTCTGCTGTTTTGTTTTGACGCAAAACTGCCGACAGCTGTAGTTGTTTGCTGGCACTTTGGTTTTGTACATTTTCGCATACACTTTGCTGCTCATGGTTGTGTCTAATTGAAGAAATAGTGTAGGGTTTGAAGTACTTTTACCATGACCGCGCACTGGGAAAGAATCCAAGCTTTAGATGTAATTGAAAAGGATGTCATAATTTGCATCCAAAGTGCAGGTAGTTCTGTGTTTAGTTGTTTATGAAGTAATTATTGAGAACTTGGCAGATTTGAATAGTCTCCCTTGAGAAAAAACAAAAACACCTTTATCCACTCATCAAAGCATTTACTTAAGTTGTAGAATACTTCACTAGAATCCAAAATCGTTTTGTAGGTTAGAAATCATATATTATTTTACTCTTGCACTTTAGATGTCTTATCTTTTTAGTTTTAATCTTGTAATTTTGGCGATGTTTAAATCTGACTTGTTCAAAGTGGCGCTTACTTACAGCTCTTAAACCATTCAGCTATCCTCTCAGAACCATAACACGGAAGCTAGTTTTATTTCATACACCACTTTAAACTGTTTTAGGCGCAGCACTGCAAGAGCTTAGTAAAGATAAATCCAATGTGAAGCAAGCAGAAACACAAACCAACCAATTTCTCAAAACTTTAAGTACAGTGGAGTCAAGACTTTATGAGCAGATTAATTATTTGACTCAGGTCTCTACAGGTAAAGTGGAAACTTCATGAGTGTGTTTTGAATTTCATGATGTCTATTGTGATATTAATCATCCCTGTTCACTTGCTTGTAGGTCAGCCACATGAAGGATCTGGTTATGCGTCACAGAAAGTACTTCAGATGGCATGGCATCGGCTTGAGCATGTAAGGAGTCGTGTCAATGAATTAGATAATTTAAAAAATACTCAGATTGCTGAAAGTGCTGTACGAGCTCCCAATTTAGCTCTCGGAATGGGAATGGGTCCCAATATGAATGTGATGCAGCCTCAGGTCCATCCCCAATTAATGCCTCCCAACAACAGTGAAACTCAAAACACTGGTTAGTCTAAGTAAAAAGGAAAGCCTGTATCTGTATATTTATTACTGTTTGACTTTTTCTTAGATTATACTTTTTATGGTTCGATTGTGGAAACACCATGCAACTTCTACATTTCCCTCATCCCAATCAATAAATTATCCACCTAAACTGTATTCATTAATTTATTTTAAAGTATGCAACTCCTAACACGGCAAGAACCAGGATGAGTTCCTCGGGTCCTTATTCCATATTATTTTGTCGCAATGGATTTTAATAATTTTCTTTGCTGTATATATGAAATATGGAAAATAAATATGAAGGAACAAATAGCCTTACACACATGGAATCAGCACAACAATCAGATGGAGATGGTTTTCAGTTCTATGAAGGGATATTAAGAGTGCGGGAAGCCTTCTGCAGAGCATTGAATTTATTCTTAATTGTTCTTTATTGATCCGGTTTTGTCGCCGGCCGGCAAGGCAGGCAAGGCCAGCCCCGATTTCTAAGCTCTAGACATCGATGGGATCGCAACTGTGCGAGCATGTGCCATGTTCTTCAGACGAATGAGAGGACGGTTTGTCGTGAACTCCGTTCCAGTGATTTGGCCATTTAGCAAATTTTGCTAGTACTTGCGGTATCTCGCTCTACTTGCCCCCCTCCACATCCTCTGAGTCCGCCCCTGTCGGTGGAAATCAAGGGGGCTCTGAGAATTAGGAGAAGAGCACGTGCTTCCCGAAAAACAGCACCAAAGATTATCGCGTCGGGTATGCAAGATAGTAAAGTATATTCTTATTCGGGGTGTGAAAGCCCAAGGTCACTCAATACGTCTAGAGTCAAGAACATATCAAATTTCTCAATTTGCGGCATCGCTCCCTGCCCCTAGCCGCTTCCGCTGCTTGAACTTCCTGCCCCAGCACGCCCAAGCCAACAATGACCTTCCGCCAAAGTAGTTCCTTAATTTGCTCATGATTCGGAATAAAACAAGTAAAAACGATTTTTGTTTCATTACGTACCGCATATTTTAGTAATTTGGTAAAATTTTCAATCCATTGTGGGACACAGGCCCCGTACTTTTTGACTCTACCATCAGCCTGGCCGTGAAGCTGGCGGAGGAATACTTTTGATGACGCAAATGCCGTAAAATTTCATCCTTTCCGTCGAACTGACCGTGAGTGGAACATGTCGAGTACATATGATAGAAGGTAAGATTTATTTTAACGTGGTATTGTGGACCAATTATCACAATCGAGTGCTTCATCGCTTTCGCGAAGCTTCTTTCTTCTTCAGTGAATATTTTCGAGGCATTCAATGAATAGGTATATTGATGTTTCTAAGTTATTTGCCAACCTGGAAAAGCACGGTCACTGCCAACATGGCGTAAGCCTACCCTCACCCTCACACTTCGAACTTGTGGGGTTTTTGCTCAATTCAGAATACAGAATTATGGTCATGAACTCTTAAAGCCCGAATTTTCCATAATTTTGCCGGTTCATCCGGTAATTTGAGTCCTGCGGATTGTTGATGAAGTCGGAGTCGCCGCTTGCTCAGCAACCATAAGATTTGTCATTGCAAAATGTGCCCAACCACGGGGTATTTTGCACTCAGCCGTTTAAATTTTCCACATAATCTTCTCATCTATCTAAACTTCCACCTCTTGCACCATCCCACCTTTACGTTTGTTTTGAACTATTCTGAACCGGTGAAGCCGGTCTCGTTCGGCGCCCAACGTGAGTGGTGTCCCAAATGAAGGTTATGTCAAAGTGGTTGAATTTTCGGGTGCTATTTGGGCTCATATTATTGATTAGGCGTCTCTGGGCTTATTATTTCGTTGTGTTTTCTTAGTTCCCTGCTTAACTTCCTACATTTGTTATGATTACAGAGAAGAGTGGCCTGCCGACCAAGATGGCAAGAGGAATGGGCCGAATGGGCCGAGCGGGCCTCCCAGTGGTGGTGAAGAAGTTAGCCAATACAATGGACCTCCAGGCATGGACCCCGATGGTATCATCGAGTCCAACTGGGATGAGGTACGTTATTTCTACACTTGCCATTTTACATTGTTTATGTTTCAATCAGAGTAGAGATTAGGGGTCTATCTGGTCATAATTTGCCATCAAATCAGTATGTGAAGCCATGTTATGCAATATTTATCATTATTTACCATTTGTCATCTCTTAAATGGTGTTTTTGTGCACTAGGTTGTTGACAGTTTCGATGCTATGGACCTGAAGGAGCCTCTGCTCCGTGGTATCTATGCCTATGGTTTTGAAAAGCCTTCTGCTATTCAGCAGCGTGCAATTATGCCATGTGTGAAGAAACATGATGTGATTGCTCAGGCTCAATCAGGTAATGTGTGGTGTGATCAGGCCCATATTTATTGGTTTGGAGGAGTCCAGAGTGTAATCATAATTCTTGCTTGTAGGTACTGGTAAGACCGCAACATTCTCCATCTCCATCCTGCAGCAAATTGACACAGCCAACCGTGAGTGCCAGGCTTTGATCTTGGCCCCTACCCGTGAATTGGCTCAGCAAATCCAGAAAGTTGTCATTGCTCTTGGTGACTTCATGAATGCCCAATGCCACGCATGCATTGGAGGAACCAATGTTCGTGAGGATATGCGTAAACTGGAAATGGGTGTTCACGTGGTGGTGGGTACTCCTGGCCGCGTCTATGACATGATCAACCGCAGAGCACTGAGTAGGTCCATTCACTTCAACACTGTTATTTACTTGTGTATGCTGATGAATGACCACTAGATATAACTATGTTTACTTAACTTCAGGAACATCCAGTATCAAAATCTTCGTTCTGGATGAGGCTGATGAAATGTTGTCCCGTGGTTTCAAGGATCAGATCCACGATGTGTTTAGGACTCTGAACACTGAGGTTCAGGTCATCCTCTTGTCTGCCACAATGCCTTCTGATGTGTTGGAAGTCAGCACATGCTTCATGAGGAAACCTATCCGTATTCTTGTGAAGAAGGAGGAACTTACCCTTGAAGGTACGTCTTTTTAGCCCTATTTTAACTGTTCTGGTACAGTTCCTTTCCATCAATTATGGATGAAGTTGTGTTATAGGTGGCATACTAATGTTTTTATTCTATATCAGGTATCAAGCAGTTCTTTGTCAATGTTGAGAAGGAAGATTGGAAGATGGATACCCTTTGTGATCTGTATGACACCCTCAGCATTACTCAGGCTGTCATCTTCTGCAACACCCGTCGCAAGGTCGACTGGCTGACTGAGAGTATGCACAAAAGGGACTTCACAGTTTCTGCCATGGTAAGTCCAGTGCAGTGACATTTCTATGTTTATTCACTGGTTGAACATGTATTTCTTAACTCTATTTTGCTCTTTACAGCATGGTGACATGGAACAGCGTGAACGTGATGTCATTATGCGTCAGTTCCGTACCGGCTCCAGCCGTGTGCTCATCACCACTGACCTCTTGGCTCGTGGTATTGATGTACAGCAGGTGTCTCTAGTTATTAACTATGATCTGCCGTCTAACCGGGAGAACTACATCCACAGGTATGTATTTAGCTTCCACATTAATGGAATGGTTTTGATTTTCCTTTACTAAATTACTGATTCTTGTCCTCTTGCAGGATTGGTCGTGGTGGCCGATTCGGTCGTAAGGGTGTTGCTATTAATTTTGTGACTGAGGATGATAGACGTACCCTCAAGGACATTGAGCAGTTCTACAACACCAGCATTGTTGAAATGCCGATGAATGTCGCCGACCTGATCTAAGTGGTTAGTGCCTATCTGTGTTACCTGAGTTCTGAGCGCGTGTGCGACCGCTGTTTCGAATGCGTGCCTCACAGGGCCCCTGGACGATTAGCGATTTATGTGACGTGCGATTTCTCCGAGTTATGTCGGTTTGTTCACTGGCGCTCTCCTCGTGGTACGCAGTGATAGTGCTTTACTTGCATTGGTCAAGTGGCGCAGTGTGGAGTGCTCCTAACATTGTGGGTTTGCTTGTGCATTGACACAGCAGCTCTTACTTCTCCCTCAGTATAACAGCATAGTCCTCAGGACTTGCCTTTGGTATTGGTCGTGTTGCGTGTACGCGTCTTCACAGTAATTGTTAGTCTAATTGTATATTTTATGGTATTATAAAGTAGTGTGAAAATCATTTCCATTCTTTGGAGCATTTTGCTTGTATTTCTCTTTGGCTACAGAGCAGATTACAAGTTTAGGTGTCCCAAAGCATTTTGTTAAAATGCAGTTCAAACCAGTAATTTTAAGTATTTTTTCTAAACTGGGTGTGTTCTTTGTAAGTTGTGTGTATTATCCCTTGACAAATTTCTATCATGTGTCTCTTATCGCTTTCTGTCAGTGTGACCTTGATTTACCAAAGCAGCCCTACACTGAATTTTATCAGATTAATTTTTGTGTTGCAAGGAGGAGCCTTTTATCATGCTTACCTTCTCAGATGTTTTGTTGTATAAGCCCTTCTGTTGTAGGAATTTGGAAGGGTTATATTAATCTCAAAAGATGCAGAAGACGAAACTGTGAAAACAAGTGTTGGTGTGTTTTGTATGCTATTGTGTAGATTAATAAAAATTTGTATCCGTCACCCTGTTTTATATTAGCTCCACATTGTCCTGCACTGTATCGATGCTGATCCTCATGATGGATTTTCTGTATTTCCAGGCATGTTTCATCAGTCCACCTGTGGGGGAAGAGTTTTTTGGAAATAAAGATCAAAATTTCAACGATGAAGTTCACCAAATCAGTGGTTTTATTTTGTGGCTATAAATCCTGAGCATACCTGCTAGCCCCTTGTCACTAATTTTAAACATAATTTATGCCCTCTGATCTGTGTTTTCCCCCTTTTTGAAACTTTAAATTTTATTTGTTTATTTTTTATGAACTTGTATTTTTTTGAGATTTATGGTTTTATATTTGAAACATTTCTGAATTGAACTGTATGGCTAGTTTTCCATTTTATTACTAATAAATTGGCAATTAAGACATGGAGTGATAAGTGTTTTATCTGTGACTCTGGCTGTGGTTTGTACTTACTCCTGTGTCTGAGATTTCTTTTGGAAATGGACTTAGTTTTATTAAGATAT
Source organism: Frankliniella occidentalis (assembly GCF_000697945.3). Lineage (NCBI taxonomy): Eukaryota > Metazoa > Arthropoda > Insecta > Thysanoptera > Thripidae > Frankliniella > Frankliniella occidentalis. Next base: position 39,743 of record NW_026267758.1, read on the forward strand.
TAGTACTTTCCTATTGATGTGTTTCTTGTAGGCATTAGACAAGAGGAGATTCTATTCAGCATTCAAAATACAAGTTCCATTCCGATTTTTTAAAAGGGGCCAAGAATCAACTACTTTGATGAATAGATCATGTTCACATCTCCCCATTAAATTCTCATGCTATTTAAAATCTGTAAATGATTTTTTATTAATAAACTGCACATGTCATACTATGTAATGTAGTTTTTTCATCTATTGAAAGTATCGGGCACGCCCCTTAAATGTTAAGGCAAACCAATGCAAACTAGAAATACCCTTTCCAAAGCACCACAAAGGTTTACTGAGATTGTGAGGTTGAGGAACTCACCTGAAACTGGCACTTCTAAACATCTCTTCATGTGAGAACAACGGCACAAGCAAAATCTAGTCCTTAGAAAACCTTAGTAAGTCAGAAAAGAAATTTGAAATGGCTCAAGTCCTTTTATTAAGCACCGAAGCCTACCAAACACTTACTATTCTTTTCTAGAAGAATGCTTAAGAAACTCATATCTCACTTCAAAATTTACCGCGAAGCTATCCGCCACCCAAGTGATGCGTCT
>NW_026267758.1:47291-50004 GCF_000697945.3 Frankliniella occidentalis
GACCTGAACGCGTGCAATCCGGGAGACCAAGACTCGTAAATACGGACCGAGTTCTGAACCCTCCGCTGGCAAGTGGAGCCGACAGCCAAGTTGCGAGCGCGCTAGGGCGTGGTGTATTAGCCACCGTCGGCTTTGGGTTCGAGTCCTAGACGAGGTGATTTTTTTTTTGGCAAGGGGGCGGGGGCGGGGGGGCTCTTCTGAGTGGGCTGTCAAGTCCACCTCCTCCCATGTCGGCCGGTCTTTTGTCCTAACCCTTGGTCCCCGCGCCGCAAACTACTAAATGGGAAAAAATGAGCCTCGACCAGTATTCGAACCCACGACCATCCTCGTCCCGAGCGTGCGCTCTACCAACTGACCCACTGAGGCCTCTGCAGAGGTGAAGCTTATCTCCGCTGTGGCTCACACCCCGAAACATATGGCTGGCAGAGGGGCAAAAGGGTTCCGTCGTCTAGATTCGAATCACCGACTGTTTGTGTACCGGCCCCATCACATCAGGTGTCCCACGGCTGTAAAGTCATGGCCAGCGGAGCGCGAAAAATATCACCGGGCGGGATTCGATTCGAACCAGCGACCAGGCTCACACCGCGCCCGGACGCTGCCGACTTGGCCACGAAAGAACGATAGTCACGAATGCTCTCGGCGGCATCCAGATCTCAGCTCTGACTGACGCCCGAAGACACTTGGCCAGCTGAGGAGGAAAAATGATCGCGGAATGGGATTCGAACTGCCGACTCTCCCCACAGTATGCCTACGAACACGCTTTAACACGCTCAGCCTCAGCTTATTTCAACAGGCGGTTCTGATAAAACTGCCTGTGGCCGTGTCGGTTGTAGCTACAACTGTGTGGCTACAAACGGAAGTTAGAAGGGCGTGAAAAATTAATTTACGGCGCCAGTGTTTTGGTTTTTCTCCGTCGAAAATAGATTTTGTGACAACACATAATTAGGTAAGAGATCCCTCTGAATCTTTGGAAAAGTCACCCATCCCTCGCATCTGTGGTCTGTGTTGGCGCTAAACCCCGCTGAAAGGACTTTCCTTTGCTCTTTATTTCCTTTGTTTGTATTGTACGTGGCCGATGATTTGTGACTTTGAGCGTCTTTTGATCTACGTAGTCTGTCCTCGGCTTTCGGGCAGTAATTATAGGCACTCGTCGTAAAGCTCTGAGCCTGGAATCGACTGCAGAAAATGAAAGAGCTCTCTCGACTCCCTTCCTCGTACTAGTGAATATTTGTGTTGCAGGACCCTTGGCTGTAAAATTTCAAGAAAAAACAAATGTATACAGGATGAAAAGAATACAAACAGCGATGTTGTTGACGTCATTTATTTACACTTAGTTATTTGAGGACAGTCATAGACATAGTAAATTAATTTTACATATAAAAAGTTTTCTCTTCTACATACTATTTATGAATGTTAGATATCAGGGACATTAATTATGCCAAGGTGGACTAATGAAGACATGGTAGGTGTCCAATTCAAATTGAATGGAAGTGCGGTCAGATAAAATCACGTGCTAGACGATGTTTTCACATAATCTGGAATGACTTCTGAAATTACCAGGAGGGCATATAGTTCGAGTTTTAACAACAATAGCAACAACAGTTTTCGATGAAACCTATTTATTTCTCGTTGCAACTAGTCTTTTCAAATTCATTTTTTCCCAGGTGATCAAAATTTAAAATTCAACATATTTCTAAAAATCGGTTGAAAATGTGGTCTGTTATTCTATGGCAGTGCCTTTTAGTAAGTGCGTTAAAAAGGGGTGGGGAATGTGGGGACTGGGTCCACATTGCAGGTACAAGCAGTCCATAACATGTCCGCAGACTTGCTCATCTACGCTCACTGCAATTTGTTGGGAACTATTTAATCGATGACGGGCAAACATTACAGCATTTTCTATGTTCTATGATTGAAATGCAAGTTCAGCTTCTAAGTCAATAGTAGAGAGAGATGAGTTATGATATTAGATCACCTACTGCGCAATCCCTTTCAGCAAGTTTTTGAATTCGTTCCTATGATTAAATATATGGCAAAATCTTATGATACAATATGGTACAGTTAAAATGTCAAGCAATGTACAAATAGGGAAGCCCTCTTAGCGGCCCCGTCGGATGCCATAACACCCGTCCTCCGACTCACTCAACAAATCCCTCTTTCAAACACTATGGCACGATTCCAAGATCACAAGTCTTTTTCTCCAAGTATTTTCAGGACAAACGGGGACTTCAACAGACGTACACGTACAGCTTTACACAAACATCCAACCAAAGAGGATTTTACCGACAGGTTTCTATCCGAAATCTGGGGCATAACATTGCAACACGCGAATTCAATCGCTACTTGTATGGTCGTAAGGAAGGAAATAAGTCCATTTTCTACACTTTCCCGCTGGGCTTTGAAAACAAGGACAAAAGTAAAACGACGCCCCGAAAATGGCAGGGAAATTTAACAGTCTGATTTCGGGCGACCGGCGGTGAGCGCAAGGTCCTGGTAAATCCAATTGTACGAAACGTAGCCGGCTTCTGCCGATCCCGGCTGCTAGAACCGTCGATCGCTCGAAGAAAATTAAAATAAAAACATTATAAAAATACTGCAGTGTTCTCGGCGTTGTGTTCCGGTCCGAGGGGAGGTGAAGTCGGAGGCGCGAGTGCAGGCGCGGTGCGCCCCGCCCCGTCACTCGGTGTCACTCGGTGTCACTCGGTGTCACTCGGTG
>NW_026267758.1:50054-55036 GCF_000697945.3 Frankliniella occidentalis
GGGGGGGGGGGGGGTGCATGTGCACGTATGTGACGTGATTTCATCAACGATGTATGGCTTGTAAAAAAGAAATTCGAGATGATTATTATTCTCTGCAGACCCAGCAATTTGACGGCGTTTCATCCTTTTGAAACACTTGAACTATTCACCCCAGCTAGCTGTTATTCATTAGCCACCAATGGGAAGAACAAGTGAAGAAGAACACTTCTTCAGCGCCCCCTGTCGGTGAATTTAGAAACTATGAAAGACAATGCCGCGGATGAATATTCTCGTCGCAAAGCAGTTCCCCCATTCATTCTTTCACATTTATTTGTATTTAGACTTTGTTTGCTTTCTTCTGGTTGTATCTTTACGGGGACTGTTTGATTGGCCCAATGTGAGAGTTTGGGACATTCTCAAAAGTCTTTGGTCAGCAGCTTCCCCGCGGAAGGATATCCATCTAGTCCCTGCTTCCATCGCACTACTTCTCCTCTCCAACCAGTAGTCGGGCGAAGTCGGTGTCGCGAACTTGTGGCAGTACTCGGTTATAGGGTTTTGTGATTCGTCTCAAAATGAGCTGGCAGGATTACGTTGACAAGCAGTTGTTAGCTTCGCGGTGTGTTACCAAAGCCGCTATTGCCGGCCACGATGGAAACGTTTGGGCCAAATCGGAAGGATTTGATGTAAGTAGGCGTTGGGCTACCGGAGCAGCTCTTGTTCTTCCTTGGTGGTTCGGCCAAGTCAGCGCTTGACCGGGGGGGCGACCCGCACCCCAAAGCTCCACAGCCGTGTGGACCGAATCTGGAATATACGTGTTTGAGTGGTGAAGTGAGGCAAACGCCCCAGTGCACTGTGTTGAAAACCTCCAAGACTCAAGTGGAAGTGTGATGTGGCTTCGAATGGACTCTGTGGGAGGTGTGCGAGGCTGAGGCCGAAACGCCGGTGGCTCTGGCAGGCCGGTGTGCTGCCCTGGCCGGCCCGGTCCTCCATTCAGCCTCTGAGTGCGACGTGTGTCCAGCTCCGCACCCTGGACGGTTTCTTAACGCCAGCCTGTGGCTTTGTGTGCTCCTCCAGTGGATTGTGCGCTTCTCTTAACCCTTCATAATCGGATACCTACCAAGAACCGGGCGGAGCTCTGCTTCCGGCGGCACTGTGAGACAGTCGTAATGTCAGCTGCACTGAACGGCGACGGGCTGCCAAGTATTTCCGTGACGTAATGGAGCACTGGATTGAATTAATGCCTTGGGGTTCATAGCAGAATTAGCCGGAAGACCAGGGATACCTCCGTAGCCTGACCAAAATTGGCTAATGTTTGTACTAAGTCAAAACCAATTCATGTGTCAAACGTGTTCTAACGTATGGGCGTCGATCGCGTAGGGGTCGTCTGGTTTTAGACGTTTAACCTCAAAGTGAAAGGGTTGGAATACGACCTTGCTGAATGGTGCTTTTGATAGTGGGCTGTTAATAATTTTTTCTAATAGCATAAGTTTACTAATTTGAAGTACCTCAGATTCCTAAACAAATTGTTAGTATTTTCTATCATTGCAAGTGGGTGTGAATTGTAAAATGATCCAATATTAAGTTTATTTCATCAAAAGTGAAAATAGTTAAGCCTTTTGTCATTCGTTTATTAGGTTAGTGTCGTAAAATATTTCTCAGTGGCAATTTATACACTCATTCTTGGTGAAAAATCTAGCTAGTTGATCAAAATTCTCAAAGCTATGAGTATTATGAAAACACCCAATTTTCCTTTAATTATTACAGTTCAGTATCGTTTATATCTCTAAAGTTCTGTTCAGGTCAACCTAGTTTCCTTTACCCTCTCACTTTAGTTAACCGAGTCTTGTGTACTTGTCTACATCCATCCATCAAGTTACTTATTGATTTCAATTTCCTGACAGGTCTCAAAGGAGGAACTGGCAAAGCTTGTCCAAGGCTTTGACAAACAGGACCTGTTGACATCATCAGGCGTGACACTGGCAGGGAACCGCTACATCTACCTCTCCGGCACTGACAGAGTTATCAGGGCCAAGCTTGCCAAAGTTGGCGTTCACTGCATGAAGACACACCAAGGTAATGATTGTTGTGCATTAATTTTTGGTTTGTTACTGCATCTTTTATATGGTAGACTAATGGGATTTTCCTTGGTTATTCAGCTGTTGTCGTGTCCCTATATGAAGATCCAATTCAGCCCCAGCAGGCAGCATCAGTAGTGGAAAAGCTAGGAGACTACTTAGTGTCTTGTGGATTGTAGAGGTATGTCTCTGCTCTGAATTTTGTTTGAATTTGAGGTACATCTCTAGAACAAGTCTCTAACTATTTTTTGTTTGCAGGACTTTTTTTTTTTTTTACAAAAGGCTGTTCTCCTGCGGTGGCATGAGCAGGACTCGGAAGGGAATGAGGAAGATAATTGTTTGGCCAGTTCAGTTTGGATCTCTTTCTGAGTTCCAGATTTATTTAGAGGTGGAGACAATGCATTTTTCATACTTTCAGTACATATTTCCCTCTTTGTTAAAGAATTTTGTGACATGATTTTGGGTGAGTGGACATTGAGTATTATGTGTGATTGACTACCTTCCTAGTACGATCAAACCCCACCCTGACCTTTTGATCAGCTAAGCCTACAGGCTCTCAATGTCTGATAGTTTTTAATAATTTTGTTTTTTGATTACTCTAAATGAAATAATACCCTCTGCATTTGTTATGAAGACCTTCCTAATTTTGAATACTTTCAAACTCTAGTCCTGCTCTTTCCTTCATCCCTCATATTTAAAACAGAACAATTCAAAATGGATTTAATGTTAACTCTAGGGGCCTCCATTTGAAAATGAATTCTGCTTTATCACGTTTCAGAACAATATTACATGTCAAAGACCTTTTTAAGTAATTGTGATTAGCCCTGGCCTCAAATTTCGTATGTTAACAATTTGCTGTGTGTGTCTCTTCCCAGCTAGCTTTAACATTTTATGTGAAACAAAGGCTCATATGTTAGTGCTATGTCATTACCCTGTATAGGAAATGAAATGCAGACCCATTTTCCATGATTGCTATGATATTGAAATAGCTAGCTAAAACTTTTGAAAGACATATTTTTTTTATTTTTCTTCTTTTGGGGGGGAGGGGGGGATTTATTGAAATAGATCTGTATAAAGTTAAGATGTAATCATTGGATGTGTGCTTGCTGAGAACATAAACAGCAAGCATGACGTTATGGATGGGGGGTTAACAAATTGTTCTTTTCTCAGTGAACTGGCAATATTCAATTGGTGCATATGTGTGCCAGTTAATGCTCTTGCCCTGCTACTGGGTCTTACATTTTGTACTACTTTTAATGACTGCTGAACGTGAGATAAAGTATTTCTTAAATTGTAATTATTCCAATTGGGCTCTCAATAAAAGAAAAATAGCAATTTTAAACATTTGTGTTTTGTATTTGGTTTAACCTAAAGGTTGTTGGTGTTTTTATACAAATGCTGAATGTTCTGCTACTGTATGTGCTGTGTGGTACCTGGTGTACCTTTGTCTATGATTTAATAAGTAAATGAAGTGTATACAAAGTACAGCTTGCGCCTCATTGTATATCCCTTCACTCAGTACACTTTGTGGTTGGTTGGCAAACACTAAGTTGTGGTGATGCAGCATCAGTGACAGGGAAAAATCTGCATCTGATGGCTGAAAAAAGTCTTGATTTATTGAAAGGGGGGGGGGGGGGGGGGGGGGGTCAGGGGAATTTAAGGAGGTACTACTACAAGTTGGGTAACTTCGTTCTGGGCCAAGAAATATAATTCGGGGAGTTCAGAATTGGTCTTCAATTTTCAAAGATATCTTATTTTCTGGGCGAAAATGGCTAAATTTTTAATCATTTGTTTGCTCGAATGTCAGTTAAAAAAAATCCGGATCTTGTAGTGCCCGGTCGGCATGCGCATGGTCGTTGGTTCGGATCCCAGCAACAGACCATTTTTTGTGTTCTGCTATATTTGAGCGTCAGAGATAGGTTTGCCCGTTGCAGCAGCCTGTATTTTGCCTCGATAGCACTATAAATAAAGATATTCTTAAAGGAAAAATTTTACACACCTGACACAATGTCGGTGTGCATCCTGCAGCGAGGGGAGGAGGTGGACTTACTTGACCACCTACTGAGCAGGTCCCCCCCCAAAAAAACTTTAACCTGACCAGGTCTCGATCCCTCGCCCGGCGGCATCCAAGGGAGCACGCCCAGGAACGCTCGCCACTCGGCTGATGGCTCCACCTGAAGTTGAATAGCACAGAACTCGGTCCCGCTGTACGAGTCCTTGGTCTTCCGTAAGGCAGGCGGTCAAGTCCACCTCCAAAAGTGTCTTCGGGCGTCAGTCACGGCTGAGGTCTGGATGGTTCCGAAGGTTGTGCTCGGTACCGTTCCGTCGTGGCCAAGTCGGTAGGGTCCGGGCCCGGTGTGGACCCGGTCGCTGGTTCCAATCTCGTCCCGGTGATATTTTTAGCGCTCCGCTGGCCATGAATTTACAGCCGTGTGACACCTGATGGGCCGGTACGCAAACAGTCACTGGTTCAAATCTAGTCGACGGAGCCCTTTTGCCCCTCTGCCAGCCATATGTTTCGGGGTGTGAGCCACAGCGGAGATAAGCTTCACCTCTGCAGAGGCCTCAGTGGGTCAGTTGGTAGAGCGCACGCTCGGGACGAGGATGGTCGTGGGTTCGAATACTGGTCGAGGCTCATTTTTTCCCATTTAGTAGTTTGCGGCGCGGGGACCAAGGGTTAGGACAAAAGACCGGCCGACATGGGAGGAGGTGGACTTGACAGCCCACTCAGAAGAGCCCCCCCGCCCCCGCCCCCTTGCCAAAAAAAAAATCACCTCGTCTAGGACTCGAACCCAAAGCCGACGGTGGCTAATACACCACGCCCTAGCGCGCTCGCAACTTGGCTGTCGGCTCCACTTGCCAGCGGAGGGTTCAGAACTCGGTCCGTATTTACGAGTCTTGGTCTCCCGGATTGCACGCGTTCAGGTC
>NW_026267758.1:60776-63196 GCF_000697945.3 Frankliniella occidentalis
GTCACTCGGTGTCACTCGGTGTCACTCGGTGTCACTCGGTGAAGGAGGCGGCCCTGCGGCGACTGCGCCTGCACCCGCAGCACGTCGGCTACTGGTGGTCCAACGAGTAGCCGCGAGACCGCTTCCACAGTCCCTTGAAGAAGCCGCGCTTTTGCCGCGAGCCCTCGCCCACGTCTTCTGAAACATTCGGGAGAAGGCAAGAGTTAGTCCCGCACAACCAGGAAACAGGAAAAAGGCTGCTGCGACTAAGGGATCGCCCAGAAAGTACGTCCGCTTTTCTCAATTTCGTTCGTCACATTTCTGGAGGTCAGCGCCTGCGAAAGCCAGCGTAGGCAACCCAGCAGTGCACGTGTGCTGTGCAGGAAAGACGTTGCCTACCGATCAGGCGCTAGGAGAGCTACCATTTAGCCATTAGCTGAACTGGGCAGTTTGGGAACGGCAAAAGACGGACGTACTTTCTGGATGATCGCTAACAACAAGAACGACAACAATTTTCAAAATACTCCGTCACATGCAATCTCTCATTTTTCAGAACTATCGACAACGAGACAATGCCAGGCAAACCCCCCGCTGGTTTGACATACGGTTTCTCTCTCGTCGGTGCAGCGTCGTCGTGACCCAGTTATCGGCTGCAACGCTCAATCGCAGCCGCCCCACCCAGCCCCGGGCCCCCGGTCTCGGCCCCGCCCAGCTACAGCCAGCCCAGCCTAAAACTGGTTCCCTGGCCTTAACCTTCGCAGGGCCGCCGCCACCTGGCCAGGACCGCTGTGCTGTGCGTTGCCAGCTTCCCCCCGCATTGAATTTTTTGAAAAATTTGTCGAGAATTCTTTTTAAAAATGTATACCTGCACTTTTTCCTGGAAAAGTGTTATTATTTTTCTAATTTTAACCTGAAAACAGATAAGTTACCTTCGGTTTTCTGAATTTAAATAAATAATTCCGGGACTCAAGTCTAGATCTACAATGAGCCAGATCGCTCGCTACGAGGAGGGGGCCTCGGTGCCGTCGGCGCGAACGGGGTGTTGCCCAGAGCACCGACGCGAGGGAACGGCGGCGGCCCCCGGCCTAATCCACAGGAAACAGTTTTATCGCGAAGGCAGATAGGACGGGCTCGCGGAGAGTGATGGACACGCCGCCGAAAAAGAGGAGAGAGCGAGAGAGAGACGAAGAGAGAGCGAGAGAGAGACGAAGAGAGAGAGGGAAATAGAGAGAGAGAGGCGTAAATCAAGATGGAGAGGCCAAACGACTCACTGAACAAAAATATCAGGGGGAAAAAACTAGCCAGGCAATATGGCGTGCGATACTGAGATAGAGGATCTCCTGGAGGCGGGAACCAGCCGCGCAGATCCGGAGCTCAGCCAGGCGACCTGAGCGAGGCGATGCTGCGAGCTGCGCCCGACTCCGCCTAAACGCCCGTTTGCAGGTCCGTGACCTCCGTGACCAGCGGGTGGCCGCAGCTGCAGGTGCAGCGCGCGAGCCGGCCGCCGGGCAGCGGGAGCAGCAGGACAAGGTTGTGTGTGAGGGTCTGTAGGACCCGCGCTCTGCCGTCGAGGAAGGGTCAACCACTCCGATCAGATCGTTTGGCGCCGCGCGGGACCGGCGGCCCGCCGCGCGGGCACAAAAGGCGGGAGTCAGGAGTAAGGCAACAAAAAGCTGCGGGCTTGGCGGGCCTGGTCCACGGCAGGCTACGCCAACTAAGTTGGGCCCCGCCCGGTGCCGGGGTACCTAGCTCAGCCCAGGCTCCACCCCGCGCTGCCGGCGGCGCTAGCGCCAGGGCCAACGGCCCAGACAGGCCAACAACCCGCGGCAGACGCGCTCAATGGGGGAGCAGGGGTGGTGGGGGCCGGGCCCGGGCCCGGGCGGGGTCCCGCTCGGGGGGCAGGGGGCCCCCTCCACCGGCCGGGGCCCCCCATTGACGGCGGGGTGGGTTTGGGGTGGGGGCGCCGCCCGCAGCCGGGCGCAGCCCCGCATGGAGCCCCCTCAACCCGTCCCTGTTGCGGACAGGTTCGCGAGCCTCTCGGTGACGGCAAAGGGGTGCTCCTCGGGCGTGGGGTGACGTGACACGCGATTGGCGTTGCACTCCTCGTGCAGCAAAGGGTTGCATTCCCTCCGGCCTCCCGACAAGAGCGCCGAGAGCCACAGCAGCAAGGCGTGCGTCGGCACAGAGAGAGTGTTTCCCTGGATGAGATGAGAGGGGTGCTCTTGGGGCCACGCCCCGGCGGCTGCGGTGGGACACCTCGTGCATGACGTCACTTTGGCGGTGGGGTCCTCGCTGGCGCATAGCGGCGCAAGGCGCAGCGCCCGTGGGCGGGGCGGGGAGGGGAGGGTGCAGGCGCGGTGCGCCCCGCCCCGTCACTCGGTGTCACTCGGTGTCACTCGGTGTCACTCGGTGTCACTCGGTGAAGGAGGCGGCCCTGCGGC
>NW_026267758.1:64526-69053 GCF_000697945.3 Frankliniella occidentalis
CGCCCCACCCCCTTTCACTTTCCTCTTCCTACCGCCTCACCACCGCCGCCGCGGCAGCGAGCTCACAAATCTGTTGCAACACTGCCAGCAGCATTGCGCCGACTTAACTCGGAAAAGACTGTCTGGAATCGGCGATGCGCGCGAGGTCAACGCCCCGGCCCCAGGGCACGGCGGAGTGCTCGGATGTCGTCTCTTTTGTTTTACGGCTCCTGTGCAACCCCATTTGATCCAGGTGGCTGAAAATCCTGAAAATCCCCGTCGGGTGTGGCAGTGACACTGTGCCGAATGCACGCGTGTACTTGGTTTGCCTACGCGTTAGGGGCCCAAGGCGATCTGCACTGTCATCATTTTTGGGGGTCTTTTGGGTACATATTGGCGGGGAAAACAACCCAAATTGGAGTGGTTCTTTTTCATCCAGGGAACAGGCATGTCTTCCGTAGTCCTGAAAAAGCCGCTGGAGATACTGAATGTGCGATCAGCAGCAGCGACATTTGCCATGCCCACTCGGTTGTCGCACGTCGAGAGTGGCGCTGCTCTGCCTGGCCCCACGAGAAGCCACTGCGACTTTCACCTCCATTTCCAATAGGGGACCGGGACCAGAATCCAAGCCAGGCAGCTCGGCCCCGGCGCTCCCTATGACGACCAGATCATGCCATCATGGGCTTCGGAGAAATCTATTACGATAAAACTGCAATAATAAAGACTTTGGAAAGACTAATAAAAGGACCCATTGGTGTCCCGTAATTCTCGGGTTGCCATCACGCACACTATAGCAGAAGCCAGAGACCAGACCTAGGAACGTCAGAGACGTTTGGCGAAGAAAGAGGTGAGCGGTTATCAAATTCTCGTCGGAATTTCCTGACTTGTGTCGGATAGTTTTTACTCATTTATTTATCGGTCTTTGTCACGCGGACAACGCGCGCAGGACGGGCCGAGCTTTCTCCATTAGCGGTCAAACATGTTCCGTCTGTGCAGGGCTGGTGTGTCGGGAGGCCCGACCCCGCTCCACACCGCAGCGAGGCCCGGCCTGGAAGTCTCGCCTTCGCCTTGTTCGAAAACATATTTTTTTCAGCGGTAGCTGAGCCCGGCGGCCCCCCTCTAAAAAAGTGAAACATTTTCCTCCTTGTCCTTTATAATATTTCAGCAGGTAAACTTCCTTGGAGCGTCTTTTACAATGATGCAAGCGAAACAACTCCGGTTGTTCGTTCTGGTAACGCAAATAATAGCAAAATTGTCACACAAACTGGGTCAGGGGTGGAAGACCGAATGAGAGTAGAGCGGTAGCGTAATCCCACCACCCGCCCCCTGCTTTCCTCTGCCGCACCATAGCTCCCTCCCCCCCTTTCCCATAATTGCTAAAATAGTCGCGCGCACTGGAGGCAAATGATTCGAATTAAACGAAACGCGGTGCAGCGAGCGAGCTACTGTTTTCAGAAGCCTCGAGTCGAGTCGGGGCAGACATCGCACCATAGGACGCGCTCGGAGGACGCCACGCTCTCGTCCACGACGTCAACCTCTGGCCTCCGGGTGACCCCGGAGGCTGGCACCCGGCCGCTGACGGCGCGCTGCAAGGTAGGGCGAGGGTGGGGCTGGGCGGGGCGGCAGTGAACCGCAACATGACGACGTGCGAATAATAACCATTGACATTCAAGGCGGCGTGGTGGACGGCCAGGCCATGGGCGGGCCGGGGGCACGCGCGCAGAGGCAGAAGGCGAAATGTCACAACAGTCCTTTGGGGTGCGGATGGCCGCCCAGGACGCGCCGTGCCCCGGGCGGGGCGCGGCAAAGACGCGAAATGGGTGGGAAACCCAGCGCCTCACCCCGGTCCCACCCCCATGGCCCACCGCCCACCCGGCACCACCAGCAGCGCCAGGGCCGCAGTCCCGGTCAGGTGAGGGTGGAGCTAGGGGTTTTATTTTCGAAAAAAGTATTTTTGGCAAAATTTTAAAGAATTAATTTTTTAAGCGCCTGATTTTTTTTCTGGAAAGTTTTATTTTCCGTTATTTCTTCTGGAAAAGTTTCCCAATTTGTCCGGAAAACTTTCGGAATTTACAATAATTCCATGGAGGAGCATCGCCCACCAGTGCATGCTCGCACGAGAATGAAGTCTACATCCATAACTACTGCGGACATGACCACTACTCGACCGAGCCAGAGGCCGCAAACTGACCTACAACTCTTGCCGTGCGGATATCGCATGCCGACGGCCCTGACGGGCCCGACTTGGTCCGCCTTTAGGATCCCCCGCGCCAAATAGCGTGTTTGAGTCAGTCGGCCTGCTGGCTGTCGTGGCGAGAGGCAGTCATTGGAGGGGGAGTCGAAGAGAAGGGAACGGCCAACTCCACCTGCTACACGCATAGCGAGTACTTCACCTTACTGTCGGAGAGAGAGAGAGAAAGAGAAGAGGTAGGGGAGAGAGACTGTTTTCAGGACGAGCGGGACCACCGCCTTTTGGCGCGCCGGCGAGGCGCGGATAGTGGAGGTACACCGACCGGCAGGGGTTGCCAACTTACGTTACAAGCCCCTGCTCGTTATATTTACACAAGAAAAAATAAAATGGCAAGAGAGAAAAAACCAACTACACCGCAACTGGAAAAGGTTCGGGCCCACGCTATCGTGGGCGCCATGGGCGCGGCGCCAAAAGCGACACCATATTTGGCGGGGCACGGCGGGGCTTGCGCGGGGCAGCTTGTTCCGGGCGAGGCGTGGGCAGGCCAGCTCCGCGTCCTCCCCTTGTTGCACGACGTGGCCAAAGCCATCTCGCTGGAGCTGGGAGAAAATGTCACTGCAGCGTTTAGGCGTGTCATTAAGGTACAGGCGCCACACACTACTACTACTTCATCTCGCGCTCCGCCTGACAGCGGGCCCGGCCCATCGACTGGCTACGGCTGTCATGACAATTCAATATCTCGCCTCACTCTGTCGCTGTCCGTCTCCCTCCCCCTCCCCCTCCCTCTCTCCCTCTCCCCCAACCCACTCTTCTCCTTTCTCTCCTGCCGGCGAGGAGTTCGGAGTTTTAATCCATCCCTATTCAGTGCCGAGCAGCGACACACACACACACACACACATGCTGCCAAAGGCTGGAATACAGAAGAGAAGAGACTAACGAGGATTAAAGGTCGCGGGAAGTGCTGCTACGACGCCGCGTTTTCAGCAGATGATTTGTACTCTCGGACGGCCATGCGCGGCATGTTTGGGACGTGACGTGTGTATCTCTTTTTTTCTCTCCCCTTTAACGGTGTATTACGCCGCTAGAGAGAGAGACAGAGAGAGACAGAGAGAGACAGAGACAGAGAGAGAGAGAGAGAGAGAGAGAGAGAGAGAGAGAGAGAGAGAGCGCAGGTCGCGTGTGGACGCCTCACGCCAGCCCCCGCCCCGGGCCGACAAGGATGCATAAAATAAAAACAAGTGGGCTCCGACAGCGACACCTGTGTCGTGTGAGAGTAAACATTACCGCATGATAATAAAAATTCAAAATTCTAAATAATTTTCCTAGCGATGAAAATCCTGAACAAATTTAGTTGTTGGACACACCTGGCGGTTGTTCAAAGTCGTTTTCGGGAACACATTCACGGTTTTAAAGCCACCGCACACTCTGTTTCCTAGGCGTGTCATCGGCCTGAGGACGGGCAGGGCAGGTCCGTTTGCGACTGGACGGTCTCGGGACGGTCTCACGCGACGCAGCGGGGCGGTATGCATGACCGCCGTTAGGCGCGCGTTGCTTCGATTATACATTACAGGTAGAGGGGGGTGGGGAGAAGGTTGTCACCGGGGGAAAGCGGCACGTATCAAAAGCAGAGATATTCTCTCTCTCTCTCTCTCTCTCTCTCTCTCTCTCTCTCTCTCTCCAGAATAATGCGAACGCTCCTCGAGAAGTCTGTGCTGTTATTTGCTAATAGTCTTAACGGCTAGTCATTTCTAAAATGGGGGGAAAAAAAAAGAAATCCGCGACAACGCACACACACACACACCAACACATCTGTGACACGGGTGACGGATGTGACAAGCAGGGTCGCTCCGCGGCTGTGTGTGGAGCTGACCGGGACCACACCGAAGACTACTTTACGACCGGTGCGGTCATTTGGGCCTCGCGTCAGTTAGAATCGCAGTTCGGATATTGGTAACAGTGGCGTGACCACGTGTTTGGGATGTCGAGAATTTTCAGTTTGTAGAAAATAATTTTTGTTAAACCTTTTTAGCAAACGATATATTTAATACTAAAACATATCAGAACATATTATCAACTTTCTTGTAATGTCCAAAATATTTCCTGGAATATTACAACTTTTTTTAAGGGTGTTCTGGAAATATTTCTGATTTTTCCGTAATAATTTCGGACTTGAAAATCCCTTATTGCACGTTTGTGGACTGTGGGGTTTTGTGCCTTCCAGTGACCAACACGCCTCGTCAGGCAGAGCGCCGTGAGGGTGGGCAACCCGCCCGCACCCCTGCGTGGCGGTACAGTATCACAGCAGCGGCGAGCGCGAGGCGTGAGAGGTGAGGGAGGGAGGGAGGGAGGGAGGGAGG
>NW_026267758.1:69250-74824 GCF_000697945.3 Frankliniella occidentalis
AGGGTAGGTGAGAGACGAACGAAACCCCTCCGCATATATATCCTCCTGTTGCTCTGCCGTTGCCTCAGACATTCTGGCATGT
This sequence comes from Frankliniella occidentalis, assembly GCF_000697945.3. Taxonomy (NCBI): domain Eukaryota; kingdom Metazoa; phylum Arthropoda; class Insecta; order Thysanoptera; family Thripidae; genus Frankliniella; species Frankliniella occidentalis. Next base: position 69,333 of record NW_026267758.1, read on the forward strand.
TCCATACCACCGATTTCACTCGAAAAGAGCATGACGCAGTCGTGTGCGACGCACGTAGGCACAATAATCTGAATCCCTGCTAATGTAAGACGTCACACTGGCGGGCCGGGCAGGGCGGCGCGACTTCAATCAGCAGATACGGCAGATCTACACTGACAAGATCGAGCAGGCTGTCCAGCAGGCGACGCTACATGCGCGCGTCGAGCGACCAGCGACCAGTCGCACCGGACCGGATCGGAAACCTTTCACATCCCCCATCCTCTCCCATATTGCCCTCCTCATCACGGACTAGCTTCTCTACCGCCACCATCTAGTCGTCGTGTACGGCGGCTAAAATTGTTGCAAATCTCAAGTTAATGAAGCAAATCAAATGATAATTTTCATATTTTGCCGCCAGAGGACGTTAATAGATCCCGCGGCGCGAACCTCCTTTTATTTTGTGAGTTCTCCTCTGAGTTCTTTAGGTGAGGTAATTTCCCCTGACCTCCTCCCCGGATGAACGCTCATTGCCAGCGACGCTAACGCTTTGGCGGCAGCAACAGCTCCAGCGCTATACGGACATTGTGTCACCGAGTCAGCGGCCTCTGCTGCGCGGGGACCTATTCCACTCAGCTGTAAATATGTTTCTTGTAACACACTTCGTTCTCTTGCAAAAGAAAGCCGCCGCTGGCAGAGAATCCGAGCCGCACACATCGCGGCTCGCGAGCATTCCACGCTCAGAAGCGGAAGAAAGGAGGGAAGAGGAGGAGAACCACTCCGCTCCAGGAGGGCCATCACAGAGCCCGGTCGGCCGGCCGGTCAGAGCGCTTCTGCTAAATTATGGCCAGTGTTGATTTTTCCCCCCAAACGAGTGACTAAATTCTACCTCGATAGATCCCGACTTTAGCGGCATGAGCCGTAAAGCCCCTAAGAACAGCGAGCGCCGCGGCCAGCAGCAGGCGCCACAGAACTGGTTCCACATCAGCGTTCAGAAACGATAGCGAGCTGCGGAGGCGCGGGCTGAGGAGGCAGGAGGGCAAGGGGAAGCCGGGCCTAACCCACGCCCCCCCAGTGCAAAGCGAGATTATCGAACAGATATCGAAACAAAGTAGTCGAGCAGGGCGATACTGTTGGCTATTTTCGATATCGTGTCAATAGTTCTTTCTCGCTTCGCGTCGTCGCCGCCGTGAGGAGAGGGCCTAGCTGGACGAGACGGGTCCGGGTCAACACACCGTGTCAAACGTGGCAGCCTATAGGCCTTGGCCTTGGCCTGGGCACACACTCTCAATCAGGGATGCTCAAGCCAACGCGACACCACAAATCATCATTTATTTAAGTTTCATTGGCAAAAATTAAATTAAAAAAAATTCACCTCGTTTTTATTTTTTTCAGGGATAACAATGAATTCTATATTCATGCGGGTCTCAGATTATTTTGACATGCCCGCACGCAAAAATTATGTGACATATAACCATTCACAAATAACCGGTTAAATAGCCAGTAATAAGTGTCACAGCGCGGGACAAAAAAAAAAGAGGAGAGTGACGATCGTAAAACATCCACAGCGCTCGTTGTCACGCAGTTGTGACAAGCCAGCAGTAGGCCAAGACACTGCCAAAGGAGTCTGTACTTTCATTTTCCGCGGAAAAGCATTTTTGGGAAAGAATTTCAAGATTTTTTAAAAAAGTTTCCTTTTGTTCAATTTCTTTGGACATAGTGCGATTTTTTTTCAAATTTTTTTGGGCATATATTATATATACCAATATATATCAATTATAATTGAATTCTTTTTAAATTTTTCTGGACATTGTTCATTAGGCTTATTCTTCTGGAAAAGTTTCGAAATTTTTACCCGGAAAAATGTCGGATTTTACAGAATTCCTACCACCGCGACGAGGAGAAGAAGGCGCGGCCGCGCGGAGCTAATCACACCGTCCTGTCGCGCGCACTCGTCGCTTGACATTTCGTCCGTCAGCCGCCGCGGGCGCGCGATTTACAAACAACACCGCGCGACAGCCAGATAATGCCTATCTGGCCGTGCCGCTCCGGGTGATCGGCCACCACGGGCTTATCGAGTGTGAGGTGAGTGCGGGGCGTGTCAATAGCCCGCGCCTGCTCGCCCGCGGACTGCTTTGCGCGCCCAGACCGAGGGAATATGTGTGTGTAACTACAAGACACGAAATTTTCATGCGCCGCATTTTTCCCGTGCGTAAATATGCAAAAACTTGTGACCATAAATCGGGTACTCAATGGTACCGAATGATTATTTGTGCTTACAAAGTTCTGATGAAAATAGAGATTACTTGTACAAACTGGTGCAAAAAATGATCTAAACAGTAGTGAATAATTGAAAAAAAAAGTACAAAACTAGGTACAGACCTTGCACAAAAGATTAGGTTACAACTTTGTACATAACACTGCGTGAGTAGATCTGCCCATGGGCATGCATACGTATGCACACAAGCACCTACTGAATCATTGAGCGTGTGGACCTGCTGCATGCTCGCTGTGCCTGTGCTTGGCAAGCCTGCAGCTGCTGCAGGTCGCGCGCTCAGTACACACACGGCCAGGGGTGACTGCCCGGGCCGGGCCGGGCCAGGCCTCCGCCCCGCCGCCGCTGCTGCGGCTCGCCGCGCCAAGGCCGGTCTGTTTCGGGCCGTTAGAGCTTCGCAGTGAAAGTAAAGAGGACGAGCAGGCCGGCCAACATTGTGCGGCATTAGTAGTGAGAAAACAGAATCCATCCGCGGAACCTGTTCATTGGCTCCGCGGCTGCTTCTGCTCGGCGCGAGGAGGAGGAGGGAAATTGTTTCCTCTGACGAGGCACATATAGGCGGGGCGCGGCTCAGCAAAGGTTCATCATACGGCATCCCTACCCTAACGCAACTCTACTGCATGTATCAGAACGACTACCGCAGCAATCGCAAAGTCAAAGTCAGCAAAATCCAGGAAAGAACAGAAAAAAAAGAAAAAAAACTCGTGCAGAAGTGGTGCGCAGTACAGCGGAAAACAGAACGAAGTAGGCGAGAGGTATCGAATTTCCCTGTCGTCAGTGCACACGACGAGGAAAGACGACACCTTTTACAAACTACGATGGTGGTGCAAGGTGCCGCAGCAAGCAGTGCTCTACAAACTACTACACGACGCTAAAGAAAATGCAAAATTAGAAAAATGACTCTCACGGTCCAAACAGTCGGCACGAACGTCCTCCCGATGCCAAATATGCGGCCCTGCGAACAGATCAACACAATATTTTGTCCCGCGTATTTGGTTGCTTGGCATTCTTTCCTCAGAGTAGAAGAAAGAGCTTGCAGTTAGAATCCTTCAAGTCTCATTTCCGCTGATAGTAGCCATCATCGAGTCATTTTACTCCTTACTGGAGAGGCTACGTAGCCACGCAGGAAACGATGAGCGTTCCACTCTGCACAACAAATTCTCGTGATAATACTCACCAAAGCCGAAGCCTCCGCCGGATGGCGACAGGGTGTCCTTCTTGGACTCCTTGGAGCTGCCGCCTGCAACAGAGCGATAGTGGCCTGATAAGTCACGGTGCCAAACCGAACGGGGCGGCCCAGCCCAGGGCCCAGGGGTCTCCGTCCGTCGGAACCGGCTGCTGCTGCTGCACGCCGCCGGGCCGTCGAGAAGAATCAGAGTGGACCAAATTGGGTCACCGAGGCACGCAACTTTGTCGGACAAATTGGTCATAACCCAGCCGACGAGATGGTGACGGTGCGATAAGTATACACAGCAGCAGCAGCCCTGGTGAAGCAGCGCCGGCGACAAACAGCTCACAATTATTTAGGGGGAGGACACGACCCCGTCGTCATGGGTCTGCTGCAGTGCAACAATACGAATAAACAGGCCGCTGACGCCGACCCGACGACGTCGCCGTCAACGCGCACATCATCTAGCTGGTGATGAGGAGGAGGAGGAACAGGGCAGCTCGTGACGTCACCCCACCCCGCCGCTGGTTGCGTCCTCCAGTGAGTCACAGAGGGGCGCGCAGTGACTCAGCTCGACCACCCCCAGACCCAGGGCCGGGCCCAGGGCCCTCCGCACAGATGGGGGAGGGGGGCGGGGGGTGTCTAAGTTTAGCGCGCTGGGCGGGGGCGTCCCTTGCCATCTCCGTGTGACGGCTCCGCCTCTGGCTCCGCCTAGCAGCAGCACGGCGGCGCGGACCTCCCGAGGCTCCCCTTCGCCGGCGCAAAGGTTTCTCGAAAACATCATCTCTCTCTTGCAGCGAGCCACCGCGCCGCCGCGGCCAACGAGAAACATCTTTCAAATAAAAATAAACCATTTTCGAACGCTTCGGAGAAACGTTTGCGAGGCGCGGCGGCGGCCGCGCTGCTGCAAGAGATTGACATGCGATGCGGAGCCGACACACACACGCACGACATGAGCGAAATGCTTTGAATTCTAGCGGAGAAAAGGACACGCCCGACTCGCGTCTCGCGCTGCAGTCCCTCTGTCTCCTTTGCCCGTGTCTCCGGTCCAGTAGGCAGGGAGGGGGAGGAGGGGGGGGGGGAGACAGAGAGAATGAGAGGCATTTGCCCCCAAACCAAACCAGGGCGTACGCATGCGAGGCACGTCCGAGCCGCAGAAATTTGATTAACTCCAGCGGTCCTCCTCTCTGGTCCTCTCCGGCTGTCGCTATGACACCCACGGCCGGTGCCGGCCAGCCGCCGGCCAGCCGCCGGGCAGAGGACCGAATCCCTCATACGCCGCGGTGTAAGTGAGGGGTCAGTCCCCCCTGCACCTGCGCACGCACGCACGCACGCACGCTGCACGCACCGGCCAGGGTGTTCCGGAGGGAGACGGGCGCACGTTAACACCTGCCGGCGCAATAACTCTGGAGATGAGTTCGCACCGCCACCGCAAGTGTGCGATGAATCACTGCAGCGCCTGGTGGCGGGGCGGGGCGCGCGCAGCCTGACTCGTATCGACGCGAGGAGGACGCCCACCCTGGGCGAGCAGCCCTTTGCTCCTCTCTCTCTCTCCCGCCGCCCCCCAAAGCCAAACAACAAAAGCCAACCCTTCGTTCTCGTTTTCGCCACCATATTTCCTGGTATCGCCCCCGCCGCGGCGCGCCCCAGGCGCAGCAGGCCGAGGCAGAGCAGGCAGGATAGGAGGGTGCGCGGCAGGCAGGGGCGAGGAGGAACAGAGAGAGAGCGCCTGCCTGCCTGCCTCGGGGCCCTCGGAGAGCTGCCCCACACCCCGCCCCGGCCAGCCGGCCCCACCAGCCAGGGCGTTCGGTATACAAGTTTCTAATTCCGACCCCACGGAGGGCCAGAGATCCGCTTACGCCTGAAATAACCCCCGCACGCCGAACGCAGCGAGGGGGGCGTGACAGGGCGCGGGACGGTGCGAGGAGGCGCGGCAGAGGGCGCGCGCCCCCGGGCCAGCGGGGGCCGCCTGGAGCCTCGGACGCGTAGCCGGCTGGTAACAAATGTCTCTCGAGTGCCCCTAGAAACTTTACCATCCAAAAATTTTCCGGAAAAATTTGGAGTTTTATAGAA
>NW_026267758.1:76060-84210 GCF_000697945.3 Frankliniella occidentalis
CTCTCTCTCTTCTCTCTCTCTCTCTCTCTCTCTCTCTCTCTCTCGTCCGACCTGGAGCCCCCCGGCGACGGCGGCTGCCCGCGGGGCCCGAGTGACCGCAACGGGGTGCCAATGAAGTCATAGGATGGTGCTCGAAAGGGACAAAGCGATGAGGTGCTGCCCGACGCGCACGGCAAGAAGAATAAGGAGAAGAAGCACAACAAGAAAACAAAACGCCAAGAAAAAGAAGGGAAGAAGGCACGCCAACATTAAATTATGGAGTTCCAATTTATTAGTTCACCACTAGAGCAGCAGCAAAAACTGATGGCTGGAAAATAATTTAAATTCTCGAGGGCACAGCGTTGAATTTAGATGAAGTGGAAATAGAAGTGCTCCGCAGCGCCCCACCCTCCGCCCCGCCCCTCCTCACCCCACCCGCTGTTACGGGTGCCACGCCCCCTGCTAGCCGTCGTGTCGCGGTTCACTACACCTGGGAGGAGGGACTCGAAAGACACAGTGCCCTACTCTTGGGCCAAGTGACCCGAAGCAAGCATTTCCTGCACTCGGAAAAAAAAGGAATAATGTGGCTATGGCCAAACAACAAACTCTTGGCATGAAAAAGTGCTCACTCAATACCGACAAAACTGCTCTCTCCCCACCCCCCCACCCCCACCCCTCCCTCTTGCAGACAAATCCGTACGAAAAATTCCCCAACCCCCAAAGGCAATCACAATTTATGGCGGCAGGCGAGTCTTCCAAACGAACACCACACTCGAATCTATTGCGCGATCAAAGAAGAAAATCGGAAAGTAATAAAATAAAAAGAGAGGAGGCAAACGCCCCGCGGCGCGAGACGTGCAAGCAAAAGCAAGCAGCAGATGTCTGCCGTGCGATTCGGAGCCCCCTCGTCGGCTGAGAGCTATTTGTTGAGGGGGAGGGGGTGGTGGTTGGCCACTCCTTGCTTATCGTAGAGGCCGTCTCTTTCCTTTCCGTTCGGAAGTGTGGCCGTCACGATAGTGGTTTTCTTTCGGGGAGTAGAGGGGGGGGGGGGGAGGAGGATCGCCATCAGAAATACATATTCTCTCCTTCCTCCCTCCCCCTTTTTCTCCGTCAATAATGTATAAACTCGGCTGCTTTGGATCGCGTGGACTTCCATCACAGAGCAGCAGGCCGACACCAGCGGCCCAGGAGCGCCACCACGACGACGGGTCGCCATAGCCGGACACGGTGGCTCGCAAGAGAGCGGGGCTGAGACGGGGACTGTCGTGGTGTGGTGTGGCGGGGCGGGGCGGGGCGGGGCGGGGCGGACGCGCCGCGGGCAGGTGAACGTATATCGTCTGGCGGAGCGGATAAGATTAGAAGCCCAATACCCATACAGCGGCCGCGCACGCCGCGCGCATCCAGCGAAATGTATAGAGTAACCGACCGACCGGGGTCCACGGCAAAGCAAAACATGACCGCAACAAGCGTCGATAACGAAATAAAACGGATAATATATTCGCCTCTTTCCGCGAGGGCCGCCTATCTCTTTATTTCCAACATGATGCGGAGAGTATGAAGAGTTTTCTCTAGCATTGCTCTCCGCTCCAGTCGGGCGTGCGAGCCGGGTGGGTGGGTGGGCAGCCCGATGCAAAATGCATCGTGCTCATCGGTGCCGAGGTGCTGCAGCTGGGCCGGCCGCCAGGCCGCCGGCCGCCAGGCCGCCGGCCGTGAGGGACCCGACCGGGACGTGCTGGCGACCGGCGCCGCATGGTACATGTCGTACGCGACCCGCACCGCCTGGCACGACGGCGACGACCCGGTCGATTTGCCACATTTACAACATTACACGAAGGCTCAGCGTGCGAACATAAGACATGAGGTGCGATCACTATGCTGGGAAAACAATTAAGCTTAACACGTGTCACGTATGCTATCACGTCGAGAGAGGCGTTCCTTGGTGCATGTCGACCCACGCCCAGGACAGGAGGATGCGGGGTCATCACGAGAAACATGGCTTTCTCCGGAGAGTGCATATCAAGAAAACATGACACGACGGGTCGACTTTTAAGTTTTTCGATTGAAGCAGTCCAACGAGGAGCGAGTTGTACAGTAAATGACGTGATGCTTGGTCGGTTTGGCTGCTCGCCGCCTGAACCGCGGTCGTCCCCGCCGCGCTTGAGCTTCGATCAGCCGTCGACACCACCGACTGCGTCCCCCGCGGGGCCGGGCCGCCGCCGCTCACGTTGCACATTCCGCAGACACACATTGTCCACCTGTCCGGAGCGCGCCGGCCGCGGCCCCCTCTGCGCATTGTCCACCGGCAGGCACTTCGGGGCCGGCGGCGACACGGCGGATAGCAGGGGGTCCTTCCGGGAAGAGATGGTCGTAGCGGTAACGAGGGGGGACTTGGCTACACTAGGCAGACTCTTCAATTTAATTGTCTTACAGAAACCTGAGAGGTTCATCAGTATTCCTCTCTGCGGTGGCACAATAGCGCGAGCGGTCCCGCGGACCCGCGTGAGCGGCGCGGAGCACATTGGCCTCCCCGGCCGCCGGCCGGTTCGCGCCCGCTATTTTTACACGGTTGTTTTGGCCGAATTTTTGGCATAGCGCAGCGCGACGCAGGTCGGCCGAGTCCAGAGGGCGTGGCGGGGCGGGCGGTGGGGTCGAGCGCCTTGCGGGTAGGCAACCGAGTGACAGCCGTGGGGACGGGTTGCCTACCCCTCGGGCGTCCTGGCGAGGTGACTGCGGGGATCCGGGCAGGGTGTGGCCGTCCGCGAGCGCCCCACAGGTAGGCAACCGTGCGACATGCGCGGCGACGGGTTGCCTACCCCTCGGGCGCCCTGCTCCCGAGCCAAGGCGCTCGTCCTCGCGCCGGCGCCAAAAAGACACGAAACATAGCCGCTTCTGTTTTCGCAATAGAGCGTGGCGGAGACGCCCACGCAGTCCTCGAGGGGCGGGGAGGCCGAGGCCCACTGACACATATCAGCGGCATATATTCCTAGAGTCCTATCCCAGCCCGCCAACCCCACCTCTAGGAGAAGCGATTTAAAAGCCCGAGACCTTTCAGGAAAAATTAAAAACTTTTGCAGAAAATTTGGTGAGAAATGATATATTTCCAGACAAGTTGAAATGAAAAGGAACTTTACGGGGAAATTCGTACATTTAAAAATTGAAGATCTCAGAAAATTCCTGAAACATACTTTTCAGAAACATTAAAACCTCTCGCCAGTAGCGAGCGGTAGCGAGGCTAGATCCAGTACAGCTGGTCTCCCCGGCCCCGGCCCCGGCCCCGGCCCCGGCCCCCGGCGCCCCCATGGAGTAGTGCCAGTGCGTGGCGACGACGCGTTGATGCCGCGACCCGGATACTCGGCAGGTGCAACACTAAAGGGCTTCAGCCAACACGGCGCAGTCGCGGCGCAGTGGAGCTGCCCGCCCGCCCGTCTGCCTCTTTTCACCTCATTATTTTCGCCGGGCCACACCGCGGCAGCAGCGGATCTATCCATTCGTCAGTCGTCGGGGGCCTCGCCTCGGCTCATTCCCACAGCCTTTGCCTGCTGCTGCTACTGCTTGCCGTTCAGCTCGGCTTGCTCCTACCAACCGCTGCCGTTGAAGAAGAAGAAGAACAACAACAACAACAACAACAACAACCGAGAAGTCCGGTCTAGTCTAGTCACCTCCAACCGTTGCCATTAAGCACTTAATTGGGCGTCCATCACTGCAGGACACAGTCTTTACGGCTTGCTTGTGCCACAGAGCCGCTGCTGCCAGCCAGCCTGGCGTGTTGCTGCTGCTGCTGCCGCAAAACCTTCGTGGCGATGTGGGGCTACTGTTGCTGCCTCAGCGACGTGGCGTGCCGTGGCGGGGAGACGGCGACGCGAAGAGCCCCGGCCCCCGGCAACCCCATCCCCAGGGGGCGTCCATAACCTTAAACTGTTTAAGGACGCGCCCACGACGGCGCACGAAACCGACGTGACCGGGACGAGGTGTATCCATTATTCAACCAGAGCCAAGCCCGTCAGTTATCCATCGAACGGAGAGACACGGAGGGCACAACCAGCTAGCGCCAGCTGGCTGCAGCTGGAACTGGACGGGGATCCTGGTCCGCTACAGAGCGAGCGAGCGAGCGAGCGAGCGAGAGAGAGAGAGAGAGAGAGAGAGAGAGAGAGAGAGAGAGAGAGAGAGAGAGAGATCCTGGCATCGATCCTCATCAAAGCGCAGTACTGCTTGGCGCACTCAGACTCTTCCCACGCATCGGAACATTATGCTGATGAGGGTCCCTCCTCCTAGCCATCGCATCGGACCTCCGCGAGAACCCCCTCCCCCCCCCTCTTTCCCTTCTCCATTTTCGCCTCCCCCTTCCCCTCACGATAACTAGGAGGAGGAGGAGGAAGGAGGTTTTGCTTGCAGCACGGACCTCGTCGACGAAACAATGGTCTTATCAGCCAAAGGGACAAAATAAAAGCGCAACTTGGAATAATATCTCGCACTCCTGGACGGAAATAGAGTAAAATAAAAAAATAATATAATACATCAATGTTGAGGGACAATCTGATGGTAACAAGTGAAATATTTAAAATGGCGCGACCATGGGTCATCTTCGAGCTTGTTTGCGTGAGATCGGGCGGAAATTGTCCCCCTGCAAAGTCTTTTGTCCTGAGGAGGAAACGTCAGGTGGAAATGGTCATGCCTTCCTGGCCCGCTCGCCGCTATGCAGACCTCCTGCGCACCGCACCAGTCATACTTGCACATGTACACTCCTAGGAAAGGCGAAAAGGAATTTAAAAGATATATTTGTTGTCTCTCCTTAACATCTTTCAGCAGTGACTCACACACAATTATTTCACACTGGCGGCTTTCGATCTAACAAAATAATTTACTTTGCAAGATTAAAGAAAAATGTCCCTAAGGCAGAGGGATATTATTTTGAAACCAAAAAATGCAATCATCAAAATCACACAACTTTTGGGGAGGTGGATGTAAATACAGCGCGTGCGGATTTCCGAAGGTGCAGAGCACACACGGGTGAAAGTGAGATGGAGCAGGCGGCGCCCTCAGCCCACGCCCCGCCCCGCCCCGCCCCGCCACACCTGGCCGCTTGGGGGCGTTATGCGGCGTGGCACGGCGTGGCGCATATCTCTTCATAGGCGGGGGAGGAGGTGGTAATTAGCACGGGAGCGGGGGGGCGGAGTGGAGCCTGAGTGAATGTGTTGAGATAGAAAGGAGACTAACGAGACTTCTAACACCTCCGGGGAGCCCTACAACACCGCCCCAACTATGTACTCCGCGCGCACACACACACACACACACACTGTCTGTCTGTCTGTCTCTGTCTCTGTCTCTGTCTCTCTCTCTCTCTCTCTCTCTCTCTCTGCCGGAGTGTAATCATCATGACGAGTGGTTGTGTGCTTTGTTCACAGAACGTAAAAGAAATAAAAAGTGAGTAAGAAGGTTGATGGCCACGCCCTGGCGAACTTGCCGATAGGTGCTCCGGACCTCCGGACTGCCCTGCTCTACTTATGACGCCCGGCCCACGAAACCAAACTGTAAGCACTTTGGAACTCACATCTTAAAATCAAAGTAAGTGCACCTGCAAGTATGAGCGAACAAACTTCTACTGCAGTAGATGTATGCGACAGAGTCGTTCACACTTTGCTCACACATGCGCACGTACACTTGCGAAAAACAGCAGTATGCTCTTACCACAACATCTATAGTTACAACAGTGTGAGTTTACTCGCGCACCTTGCGGAAGTGTGCGAAATTCATGCACTTTAGGGATTTTCAGCATGGTTTTCGCGGATAAAAGGGCGAATTAGAGTTCCGCGACTCTGGACACAAAACACGCTCGCGATGTGTTATACCGGGTGATTCAGAGCACGCGCCGCCGTGTTGCGGGTTTGCCTATCCTCGACTCGGCGGGCGCACGGGTGAGAGGTGAGGAGGGGACCCCTCACCTCCTTACCTCTCACCCGTGCGCCCGCCGAGTCGAGGATATGCAAACCCGCAACACGGCGGCGCGTGCTCTGAATCACCCGGTACATGTTTTCATTGTCCCGCCCCGCTCTGCTCCGGGGCTGACCGCGGCGCGACGGGACGGGATGGGAGCGGGCACAGTTTGCATATGTATGAAGGATAAGGGGGGGAGGGGTGACGTCACGCTAACGATTTGTGATCCTGCTAACCGTGACAACGGGCCCCTCCCACACGCGCGCGAGAGCGAGAGCGGGAGGTCCTGCTCCTGTCTGCTCCCCCCCGCGGCGCAGAGTGCAAGAGCAGCGTGTATCTACAAAACTGGAAGTAATGATAACGATGTCATCTATTTTGAATCTCGTATTATAGCGTTACGGTGGTACCCATAGGACTTTACGTACGTAGCAAGACACCCCCCCCCCCTCCAACACACAAATAAAAAGTGAAATTATTTGATGTTGATAAGGCAGCGCACGGTGGCCATGAAAACGAATGTGTGTGGCAGAACAGCTGTTTTTGCTTATCACACACGCTAGACGAGTTCTCTTCCCCTTCCGTCCGGCCGGGCGAGCAGGCGCGCGAATATGCACACATAGAGGCCCAATACAGCCCCCCCCCCCCACACAGACACACTCCTCGCCTCAGAGGGATGCCCAGAGTATTGAACCACAACCACGCGTTATCGTCACCACTGCCGCACAATCAGCTGACTCCTCGCTCGCGCGCTGTTTCTGTTTCTGAGACCATGGCAGCCGGTCTGGCGGCTCCAACCGCACCACACTCCCCGCCGCCGCCCCGCCCGCTGCATGCAGCTCTACAAACACACCAACATTCCTGCAGACTGACTCACTCGGCCGCCAATAATAAAGTCCGTCGCATCTCGCGCCGATGGTGCTGATGAGCCCCGTGCCCCGCGACAGGCGCGCGCGTGCTGCAGCCAGTGGCGTAGGTGCTCTCTCTCTCTATCTCTCTCTCTAACTCGCGCTGCTGCTGCTGCTGCTGTCAAGGTCGGTCGGGCGATAGAAAACACTCTCGTCGACTTTCACTCGGTAGATGAGCCCAGGGCCCCCCGAGCCGCCGCCCCTCCTGAGCCGAGCGGCAGCGCCTAGGCCAGGCCCGCCCGGCCGGGAGGTCTTGTGGAGGTCCTGTGGAAGTCCTGTGGAGGTCCTTCGGCCGCACAGGTTACGTTATACGGGCGTGCCTCGTGCCATTGTCACGGGTCACGTTGAAAACAAAATCCTTGTACAGGAAAACCCGAGAGAAAACGTACTAACCTACAGTAGGACAGTACTGTACCATACCTATTGAACAAAGCCACAGTTCTGCAGTAAGAAATTCATTCGTCTTATTCTTCTTCATTTTTGGTTTCGGGGAAAAGTCTTACAAAAAGTACACTTCGTTGACACCTGCAAGTACGTGTCAGTGTCAGGTGGTGGTGCAGAGCAGATAAGCAGGCAGTATCTTATTATTAGCATGAGCTGACAAGTTCCACCTGCCTCGGCCCTCAAGTAGGAGAGTAAGAGTAAGTGCAAGTGTAGAACAGGTGTTTTAGTCCTGTGATGCACAAACTGCAAGGTTGAAACATTTCGCAAAAGATAAGTTAAACATCATGTCTCAAGCATAAAAATCCCGAGTAACACACATCAAGTGTGATCCATATTACACATTTTGTTTCATACCAGTGGCACCCCGTCACACAGGCGCGTGCGTGCAGTGCAGGAGGGGCAGCCGACCGCTGCGCCAACAAGGCATCCATTTTGTACAGCGGCAGCAGAAGCAGTGCTCCGCGCCGCCCCGCCGCGCCCACCGGACCATCGTCGTTCACTACTGCTGCTTAATTTCACCGGCGGTGCGGTAACTAGCCCAGGGGAAACCAAACCATCTCTCTCTCTCTCTCTCTCTCTCTCTCTCTCTCTCTCTCTCTCTCTCTCTCTCTCTCTCTCGGCACCATGCGCTGCTGCGGCCTTGCCGTAGGGCTAGAATCACGCGGTGAATCGAGGATTCCGCACACGACCAACTCCCACCGCCCCGCCTCGCCCCGCCCCGCCCCGCCGGGTGAGGTAAACGACACAAGCTGTGCGCCCCTGCTCCCTGTACACTGTCGCGGACAACGAGCTTGCAGCAGCAGCAGAGTTCTCAAACGGGCGGGCGGGCTCCGCCCGCCAGCCACCGAGCGCTCATCGCCAGAGCGCCCGGCCCGACCCGTCTCTTCGTCA
>NW_026267758.1:86935-88030 GCF_000697945.3 Frankliniella occidentalis
GGGGCGGGGCGCACACATTGAGGTTCACTTCGGTCAGTCAGTGGGTCAGGCGGGCTGCCAGCCGGTCAGCGCGCGGTGGCAGCAGCAGCGGCCTGGCCCGCGCCGCGCGAGGCCACAAGACGGCCCTCCTTCCTCCTCCTCCTCCGCAAGTACGTCATCGCATTCCGCTTTCGAATCTCTCTGCAAATAACGCCCGGGACGGGCACGCCGCGGGCCGCAGGGCCGCGCGCCATTTCCACGATCCAGTAATCGTCATTTGGCGTAATGACGCCCCGGTGCAGCCGCCCGCGCCGAGCGCAGCGCACGTCCAGCACGTCCACGACGACGGCCGCGGGCGGGTCTCGGGTAGCGCTGAGCGGTGCTGAGCATCATGCTGAGCGGTGCTGAGCGGTGCTGAGCATTGCTGAACGGCCCAGGGCAGCGCTGAGCTGTGATGAGCATGGTGCAGAGCATGGTGCAGAGCATGGTGCTGAGCATGGTGCTGAGCATGGTGCTGAGCATGGTGCTGAGCATGGTGCTGAGCATGGTGCTGAGCATGGTGCTGAGCATGGTGCTGAGCAGTGCTGAGCTGCACTAAGCGTAGCTGAGCTGTGCTGAGTGGTGCTGATCTGATCTGAGCGGTGCTGAGCGGTGCTGAGCGGTGCTGAGCGCGTCCAGCCACCAGCCCGTGGCGGGCCGGCGTGGGAGGCTCGGGGCTCGGCACTGACGGTGCGTTTAGCCTGTCGTCAACGCCTCGCCATCTTTGGCTCTCGTTTGGAACCCGTTAGTTAGTGCCGGGCCCGTTGTCTCTCGACCGCAACGGCCAGCTCCTCGACGACGGCCACGTCCTATGGCGAGGGGCCGAGAGGCCGCACTCTGGCCCGGGCCAGCACCGAGCCGGAGGCGGGCAGCCGGGTCTCGACCGCCGCGAAGAGCCTTTGGCGACCCTTTGGGGCCGCAGAATAAAGTGCCCATATATACTCGACAAGAGCCCTTTCCCTCTGGTTTACCTTATTCCACGGCCCTTGCGCTAGCTATTGTACCGGGGAAAGAAACTTTGCGCTGAGCAGGCAATGAGTCGGTGGGGTGTAGAAAGGAAAAGGGGCGGTTGGGGGG
>NW_026267759.1:0-290 GCF_000697945.3 Frankliniella occidentalis
AGCCCCGCTGCAGCAGGAGATGTGTCGGCTGTACGACAAACAAAAGGAGCTGCCGCGCAGCGCGCCCGCCAGAGCTTATCAGATTACGTCTCGGAGCTTGCCTTTTTTCCGCTTCTCCTTTCAGCTTTCCGTTGTTGTTGTTGTATTGTTTTTTTATTGTTGTTGTCTTTTTATTCCTCTTCGCCGCGCTCGTTTGTGACGGCCTAACACGTCGGCGGTGCTCCTTATTCCGCCGAGTGTCTGCCTAAAGGGAAGGCGGGCATACGTCTCTCTCTCTCTCTCTCTCTCTC
>NW_026267759.1:3760-4960 GCF_000697945.3 Frankliniella occidentalis
AAGTTTTGACGACTTCCCTCTCTTCTAATTTTCAACGCTCACTCTGTTGAAGTGAATAATTTAATGATTATTTCTTCGTGTGCATATGACTGTTTGTTAAACCTTTAGGGGCCGATTAACGCGTTAGCGTTAGAATTTTTCTTGATTCGCTCTCTGCCGTTTTGTGGGGTCCTATCCACTATATCTCTAACGGCCAGTTCAGTTTTGAAATGGTTTTATTGATCTCAAATTAAAATACATTTGGGTTTTTACGTAGGTTGGTGTGCTGTTGGCATTACAGTATTTGCTTATATTAACGGCCGGCTTCCGGGAGCTTGGCGCCTGTGAGACTCGGGGTGGGCCATCCCGCAATACACGCATGCACTGCAGGCGAGATGTTGCCTACCTATCAGGCGGTAGGCGAGGCCAGGCCGAACTTAGGAGTTTGATAACTTGGCAAAATACGTATGAGTGGGTTATTGTTTCTTGGATGGTAGGCTAGTGATCACAGACGCGCATTCTATGCGAGGGGTGGATAACTCCCCTGCCAAGTGTACACCCCTAATTCTGCCCAATTCAAACTAATTCAGACCAATTCAATTTAATTCAAACAAATTCAAAACTAATTCAACTAATTCAGTCCAATTCAAGACAATGTTCAGTCAATTCAAGTCAATTCACGCCAATTCACGCTAATTCAGTAACATAAAATCGCAATAATTCAAACCAATTCAAAACCAATTCGACCAATTCAGTCCAATTCAAATTCAATTCAAGCCAATTCAAGCTAATTCAAATTCAATTCTTGAAATTTGTACACCCAATTCAGGAGTTATCCACCCCTTGATTCTATGGCAAGAGTATGCATCGCAAAACGTTATCTAAGTGCATACAATGCATCATGTGTCGATTGTGTTTTACAGCCCTGGATTTTGTTTACCCCTTTCATAGAAAGCTGGGGACTTGTTGTATAGGGGACGAGCGACACAGTGAGGGGGTTGCGTCTCAACGGGCGCTCCGCATGTCGCGTTTATTTACCCTTTTCGCTGCGTTTCGACAGCGTTTTGCGTCCCCTGCCCCGTCCCCCCTCCCCCTCCTGCTCCGGGCGCCCCCGGGCGTAACTTGTAAATTAGGAAAGTAGCTGTATTCGCGCACATGTGCGACGGAAGCTCGTTACTGCTACATCCGGAGCGGGGCGGGACGGGGCGGGGCACAGGTGGG
>NW_026267759.1:5010-5337 GCF_000697945.3 Frankliniella occidentalis
GTGTTTGCTCGGAAGGTTCTGTGAGGCTGCCATTCACCCGAGTGGTTCCGGAGGACGGTTGTGTTGTTGTCAAAGATATGTATTATCCTTCCCCATTTAGGTTTTCGAAAATTTCGGTCAGGGGCGTAAATAATGGTGGTGTCGACTACTGGGCCAGAAAAAGACATCTGTTCCAGTAGTCGACACTTACTTTATTTTGAGTGTGTGCTACCTTCATACGGGCTTATTCCGACAACAAGGGCCCTTTGTCAACTTGAAATGTTGTTGGGATCATGTGTCCTTAATTTTCTAGTTCGTAATACATCATGATGACATCAGTAAAGCACC
>NW_026267759.1:7147-9995 GCF_000697945.3 Frankliniella occidentalis
TATGGGGCATAAAGTTTGATCCTTCCACTACACCCCCGAAATTTTTCCTTGACGCTACCGTACACCCACGCTCCGTTGTAGGCAATTTTGAAAAGCCTTGCTCTTAAACTGTCGACTACTGGGCCCCTTACCCTAGTCCCGACCACAACCCGAGTGTGACCGAGTAGTCCCGAACGCGACCCGAGATCGGCGCAGGTAGCAAGACCAAATTGCTCTTGATTTCAGTGGCAATGCTCTTGGGAGCAGCACTTGAAAAATGCTCTTGTTACAAGTGCACGTGGTATTGTAACAAGAAGAAAAACAAGAGCACATTTAAAAGAGTTTTTTTAGACTTGATTCAAGAAACGATTTTTCTGGGTGTGTACAGGCAAAAGCGAACAAAACTGTGTACAGTGGAGCCGTCTTCGTACACTGTACCACGTAAAACCTGGGCTTTCCGGTGCTACAGCAACACTGTACTCCGCGTTCTGTACCCTAGGTGCAGTGGCTCAGAGCGGCATCTACAGTAACGCTGTAGATCGTTCCGTATCAGACTCTAATTTTTTCGAGGGGTGGATAACTCCCCTGCCAAGTGTACACCCCTAATTCTGCCCAATTCAATTTAATTCAAACAAATTCAAAACTAATTCAACTAATTCAGTCCAATTCAAGACAATTTACATTCAATTCGAGCCAATTCACGCGAATTCAGAAACATAAAATCGCAATAATTCAAACCAATTCAAAACCAATTCAACCAATTCAGTCCAATTCAAATTCAATTCAAGCCAATTCAAGCTAACTCAAATTCAATTCTTGAAATTTGTACACCCAATTCAGGAGTTATCCACCCCTCGAATTTTTTGCAGTGAGTATTTTTTCCGAACGGATTTGAGTCACGGAGCAGCGACGCGTGTTTGTAGCACTGCGGTAGGGTGGGGTGGGCGGAGCTTAGACCGACAGCACAGTAGTATTCTTGTTAAGTCAAACCACCTTGCTTTGTTTTAGTAGAGCAAAGCCGACTTTTGGGGCATGTAGTACATACCCCTAGGTCACCTTTGAGAAGTGGTGCCCAACTTGACCGCGTGTCTGGGCCCCTGTACGATGGGTTGCATATCCATTAGGGGCAAACGTAACAAAACAGCTAAATGGCGTATTCACGCTGTTGTTTTTGAGCTGATATTAATCGAATTGTCTTCTCACATGTAAAAGACAGTAAAATTTTACTCATGTAACCCATATAATGCGGGTGCTGCCAAGCACGCTCGGTGGAGCTGACTTAGCTCTCGGTTCGCAGCTCGGGTACACGCCACCGCAAGCATCTCGCTTCAGTCGAGCTGATGCCGAAGACGTGCTCGGGCCACATTCTGGTGGTTCTGACCGAGGGGTGGACGACTGGGCGGCTCCTGTGTACAGGCCAAAACGTACTCCAGGTGTTCTCCGATTGTACTCCGACTGTACTCCGTGTACTCCGGCTGTTTTTGTCGCAAGTTCTCCGCGTACTCCGGTGTACTCCGGGTGTACTCCGGGTGTACTCCAGGTGTACTCCAGGTGTACTCCAGGTGTACTCTGCGCGCTCCGACCGGCAATACTCAGTGTTCTCCGACTGTACTCCGTGTACTCCGAAAAATTCAAGTCGCCTACCTCTCGGTTCTGACAGTAATTTAAAGCTTTGAAAGACTCCCCATTTCGGATAACGCGGTGAATCGAATTCGAATTATTATCTTTGTGCGAACAATCGAATAATCGTTAGTCTGTTCTTCCAACCCTATCTCAAACCCTGGGGCGGGCAGTCTTGGCCCAACGCTTGTATGGAGTGTTGCGTGGAGCAGCTCAATAAACTACATTAGAGCACATGTGCCCCTTCATTTCGCCTTCAATACTGGCGACGAGGACGAAGCAGAGGATCAGCACGGCAAGCCGCAGCAACTCGGTTTGGTTAGTTCGGTTAGTTTTTAAACGAACACATTTCTACCAGACACCGCGGCGCAGGGGGGGAAGCGGGAGATCGTTCAACACCACCTGCTGCATTTTGAGCCGCGTCTGGGTAACAGCCCAACAATGAACACCTTGCTCTCGGTAGTCCGCTCCACGCGCGCGTGCCACCCTCGTGAAAAATAGTGTAAAATTATGTGTGGATTTTCACGCCAGGCGTGATTTTCACGCTTCGTAAGCTATACGCAGCCAATCAGGAATCGAATCTTATCACGAAGGAGGTGAAAATCAGGCCTGGTGTGAGAATCATGCGCAAAACTAGGTGTCTAGATTACGCGCCGCCCACGCGAAAAGTTGTGTGCAGTTATAAAATAAGAAGACCATTATACAAAAAGACACCATGCACAAAGATACGTCAACAATTTAAAGAATGCTTTGCGTGCCTTTAAAGTTCGTTTAACACCTAAAGCGACTAAATTTCCCCAACCATGGGTTCGGTTCACAGTTAACAAGAATTGTTAACGTTTTTCCTAACCACTAGGCAACAGATCGGGTGACGATCAGCCGGCGGGCCACCAGGAGCAACACACCAAAAACCTCCTCGAATTCAACATCACCGACCCTACCCAATGGACTCGTCATCTACATTTGATCAAAAAAGCGGAGGGCTGCCCGGTTGGCAAGAGGGCAGCTTTCTTGATGGTGTGTGGGATGGGCACGTTGGACCTGGCGGCACGGCTCTGCGCACCCAAGGATTTGGAGGACGTGCCCCTGGAAGGCGACAATGGTATCGTGAGTAAGCTAACGGCACGATGTAGTGAATACGGTGTAGGCTCTCCAGCCGGCAGCGGGCGAAAAGACGGCCGTGAAAAGACGGCACATTCGTAGTTCCAGAAGAGCCGCCAGTGGCGCTGGCGTCGACCGATGCCGGGCG
>NW_026267759.1:10045-10831 GCF_000697945.3 Frankliniella occidentalis
AGTGAGTCGCTGGCAGCCCTGCAACATGCGTAAATTGAGACACTCCCCCACCCCCACCCCTTTTTTTTATCAGACATTCACATTTCAACCCCAACATACTTTGGTCACCTGACTCACCGTAATGGCACAGCTGAAGGGTGATGCTTTTAGAGGCGGCCAGCGCGCTCTGTTCCTCCGGGGACATGCCGTGGGTTCTTTCCAGGCCGCCGCGCATCTCGAAGATGACGGCCTCGACGCTCCTCCCCAGGTGGAGGCAGGTCAGCAGCACCCAGGTGGCGTCAACCAGGTGCTTCAAAGGGGCCCAATACTGCCGAACGAGATGCTTGGGGGAGCCGTTGAGGAAGTCGCGGCAACCCTGCAGCGACTTTATCGAGCCCTCGTAGCTCAGCTTCTTCATGAACACGTTTCTGGAGGGGACACAGAAATAAAATGTAAACATTGTGTGTGTGTGGCTTCGGGGCGCGCTCAACCGCTCAAAGTGTCCAGCGAGCGCACTTACTTACCTCGCGAGGGTCGCTAGAGACCCCATCAGGGCATCCCAATCATCACTAGGGGCAAAGTCGTCGACTGCGTCCATGGGCGCCCATAGCAGCGGGGAGAGCAGGCCCCCCTGCTCCATCTGGACCCGCAGTTGGGGCAAGAGGTGAAGGTGCCACTGCGGACGAAAACAACACAGCCACAGTCGCAACTCAGTGTAGGATAAGCCGTTCAAAAGCAGAACAAGATATATGATTCTCTTACGTTGACTAGATTTTTCTAGAGCCATATTATTTGTAATGATACTGA
>NW_026267759.1:11286-11903 GCF_000697945.3 Frankliniella occidentalis
AAGGGAGGTGTTGTATATTGTATGCCAAAGTTGGTAACACTGTTGTGCAAATATTATAAATAGATCTTAACTGCCAATAAACCTCAGTCATCGTGACTAGGGGCGAAGTCTGCGTCTGCGTATGCGTCCCACATGGGCGCCCATGCCCATAGCAGCGGGGAGAGCAGGCCCCCCTGCTCCATCTGGACCCGCAGTTGGGGCAAGAGGTGTAGGTGCCACTGCGGACGAAAACAACCATGAAAGGAGAGAAACTCGCGTCGTGGACGACTGGTATCAGAGTATCAGTGAGACGACACTTGCTGTCAGAAAACGATATGGCACGATGGTTGGTTGCAAGTAAGGTTGACGACGTGCAAGGTTAGTTTGCAGCATGGACGGACATTGCAAGTTACACTAATAACATTGAACGAACACGGGCATTTGGGAAACATGGGGTGAACATTCACCTTTTACACATATTTCTCGTCCACTACGCTATGCGCAAGGGGTGTGTGTTATGGAACGATACGGCGACAGTCAACTAACTCTTTAGTCGTCACTTGCTCCCTGACCCATAACACGACACATTGTATACTGCATTTTGCTGAAAATGCCATTCACAAGCATTGAAGCCCCCT
>NW_026267759.1:12244-14538 GCF_000697945.3 Frankliniella occidentalis
CTCCCCTCGCCCGGCATCGGTCGACGCCAGCGCCACTGGCGGCTCTTCTAGAACTGCGAATGTGCCGTCTTTCCACGGCCGTCTTGTCGACCGCTACTGGCTGGAGAGCCGACACCGTATTAACTACATCGTGGCTCACGGAATTCCTTTCCCCGACGGTAAGCCCTGTCACGGCGTATGTGCATTTTTGGCACACGGCAGAAGTCAGGACAGTCCGTCGCTGGCTTCGCCACTGAGCTGCGCATGCAAGCAAAGCATTGCGAATTTGACAAAATCAAGGAAGGTGAAGTAGGGGACACTTTAGTTTTCTACCAGATAGTATGCGGACTTCGTGACTCGAACCTGCAACAGAGGCTCCTGGAGAAACCGAAGTTGAATTTGAAGACGACCCTGGATACGGCGTCGTCTGCGGAGACGGAGTGCAACGAACGACATCGACGCGGTGCGCACTGGTAACTCATGCAGCAATAGCAATCAGTTTCTATCAACAGGACGCGCGAGCGCGGGCCAGGATGATGCTTTTGCTGTGCAAGCAGGCCGGCACCAAGGGTGGGTTTCCCAGAGGTTGGGCAGCAGCAAGGTGAAGTCTTATCGCTGTGCTGGAGCGCATAAAGCAAATGAATGTGCCTTGGATCCTGCGGTGCTCATCTGTGTGGGATGCAGCAAGGTGGGTCACCTGACGCCGGCTTGTCTTATAAGCCAAGGGTACCGTGGACGAGTGTCTAGCTCCAGTGCTAGTGCAGATTCTAGTTCTATGAGATCCTCAACAGAAGCCTACACGTTAGCAGCTACAGCTTCAGAGTTCACATCACGAGAGACGTCAGCAAGTTCGATCAAGACTCCCCTTGGGTGTGAACTGTACTAGAGTTGTAGGGAGTCGAGGACATGTGATATTTTTTAATTTGTGTATGCATTACAATAAAATTGTTGCGTGTGCTACTGTATTAGCTTTTCTGTAGGATGGGATTCAGTTTGTATTTAAATAAGTGTGCCACCCTTCACCATTCAAAGCAAATCAATCTGTTCTTTGTAAATTCTAACGTACTGTGAGCCAGTTTGTATTGGTTTTAATTTATTTTTTTCTAGGCTGCTGTAACATAAATTATTTTTCTCTGTGAAATTTCCTTTGTTAGCTTTTTTGAGGGGGACGAGTGTAGCAATGTACTACTTCAAATATACGCGCTAGTTCTGATCCCTGTCATCTGTTCTCCCACTCTTTTGTCATTGTTCTCCTTCTTCTCTCAAACCTTGTGCCGGTCAGTCTTGGCCCAATTCTTGTATGGAGTGTTGCATGGAGCAGCTCAATAGCTCAATAAACTGCATTAGAGCACATGTGCTCCTTCATTTCGCCTTCCTCAAAAATTACTTTAATAACATTAAGATATTTCACACGGCAAAAACGAATGTCTCATTTTTTGAGGAAAAAGGAAAAACTTCGAGGAACTCCCATTATAAAGGACGAGTCCTCCGATTTCACCTCAGATTTTGAGGAACCTTCTCAACAAATAAGGAAAAACCCCTCTTGTTTTTAGGAGACTTCCACGAAATCGGAGAAATTTTTGCAAACCAGAGGGATTCCTTAAAGTTTTCCCTTTTCTTTTCCTCGAAAAAATGAGACATTGTTTTTTTTTAACCGTTAATTTAGTTTCATTTATCAGGGGTTCGTTTCGCAGTTTACACGATACACGGAGTGTTAGTGTTTTTGTTCTTTTGGGTTTCGCTCCAAGCACTTGACAAGTACCCTATTGCGAAAAATTTGCGAACGGTTAGCAGCTCAGAATATCCGTTTGATTACTTGTGGTACTGGGGCCATTTTTCTGCTTTGAAAAAGCTAACGAGCACTCTAACGATGTCGTGCTGTTCCTCTGTGTAAGTAAAGTGACCTGTCCAGCAAACAAAGTTGAATATCCCAGAACATGCTCTTAATTCATATTCAAATTTTATTCGTTTAATTTTCAGCCTCGTCACAGCACGCTCTTTTCATGCACATTCTAAATGACAAAGCACAATGAATGTTAACATAAGTCCAGTGCTAGTTACAAAAATTGTCCTGAGACATTTAGATTAAGTGATTGAATACCCTGTGCAGAGGGCAAAGACTTCATGCGGAGAATGATGACGCGGACGCACCATCAAGCACCGCCAATGCTAGATTTCTTTCTTTCCGTTTTCATTCGCACCACTTGAGCTTCCTCGGTCTTGTTTCGATTCTTGGAGGATGACAAATCCAGGACAGCACGCAGGATATGCTGCAGTTGAGTCCCCATCGTAAGTCGTGTAGGGAGAGCCGTCAG
>NW_026267759.1:14588-15208 GCF_000697945.3 Frankliniella occidentalis
TGAGCTACTGCCTCTCCCCACTCGGTTTCCACTGCTGCAGCAATAATACGCCGACCGTGCCATGCGAACTGGACACTTGCCTCTTGACTCTCGCGCGCGCTCTCGCAAGAGCGAGGTTATGTTGCCTTCTGCTACACGGGCTCCGCCCGCTGCGGCGGCGCAAGATACTGCCTGTTTTTGTGTTTTTTAGCCCGCCCTTCTGCTTTGAAAAAGCTATCGAGCGGGCTTATGCAAACGACCTCGTGTCTGTCTGTGTGTCTGTCTGTCTGTCTGTCTGTCTGTTCCACTAGAAGGAGATGTGCTAGGGACTTGAAATTTTCAGGGTATCTTAAGGTCCACTCCTAGAGAACGAAACGCCTACGGCAAATCCTGGCAACCACCCCTAAGGGTGTGAATAGGGGTATCCAAGGTTCAAAAATTCTTCCAAAAAGTAATTTTCTTTTTTGTTCCCCTAAGGGGTAACTCGTCAAAGTAGAGCCCTCTGGGCGGAAATTTCGTCCGTTTTGCTCTATCTCTAACCGTTTAGGCGCTAGAGGGTCTTTATTTGACAAAAATAAGCTAAAATTGCCATAGTGAACAATAAGTTGTAGTAAAAGGCCTAAAAACCGCAAAATAGAAAG
>NW_026267759.1:15258-15628 GCF_000697945.3 Frankliniella occidentalis
TTGTTTCGATTCTTGGAGGATGACAAATCCAGGACAGCACGCAGGATATGCTGCAGTTGAGTCCCCATCGTAAGTCGTGTAGGGAGAGCCGTCAGTAGGTGGTTGAATTTGCGGGCACCTGCACTCCAAACGAAAAGTTGTTAGCCCGCGAGACAATAGAAATTAGGCCTGCAATATGAAGATTCGTACTTTTCGCCTTCCGCGTGGGGGGCGGGGGGGTCTTAGGTCCAAAGTACAGGGCTTTAAATCACACGCTCTAAATATTTAAGAACAATTTTTTTTTTCTGGTACTGGACTCCTGTAAATACCAGAGTTTAAATACAATATTTTACAATATTGTGACAAGTCAAGCGCATTTAGTAACTGGCTA
>NW_026267759.1:17931-18676 GCF_000697945.3 Frankliniella occidentalis
CGATTTTTTCTGGCGTGGCCGGCGCGCACGGGTAGCCGACTACTCAGGGTGTTCTTTGTTGGACTGTTACCCAGATGCGGCTGAAAATGCAACAGGTGGTGTTGAACCATGTCGCCCCCCCCCCTCTCTAGTAGAAACAGGTCCGTTTAAAAACAAGCTTTCTGAGGATATCATGTTCCGCTACCAGAGTACGCGCCCGGCCAGCGTCGCCTTCTGGAAAGCACCTCCACAGGTTTCCTGTTATGAAAGATACTTTGAATAAATCAGTCTTGGAACAGCAGCTGAACTCGTTACTCTTCAATCCTTACGAACTCCACCCCCAATAACCAAGCAAAGATCAGTACACCATAGTTGTAAATGAAGTTTTCATAGGGTTTTATCTGCATAGGGTTATTCTGAGCGTGGCAGACAAACGTTTATCTGCTTTTCTTTGGGGTTAGGGTTGCCCACGTTTATATTGAATAACTCCCGAAGCAAGAGACATAAAGTTACTGCGTAAGAAATTTCCTCCTTTGACAACCGCAAAGAATAATTGGTTAAACGCTAAGTTTTACATAACATCTACTTTGAGATATTAGAAACCAAAGTCGCGAGGTGGGAAAAGCAGTTAGCCCATGAGAGAAGGGCTTAATGGAGAGGCAACGAGCAGCCCCCGGGGCTTTGCCTAGCCCAATATTTTACCAGTTTTCTCCGCATCGCGGGCACTCACAGTGTTGCGGGTGGTCTCGTTCGCTCGAGGAAGGTC
>NW_026267759.1:23921-25720 GCF_000697945.3 Frankliniella occidentalis
CGCAGTGACGCTTCAACAAAGTCCGATCTCCTTTTGACGTTCTCTGCAGCGCCGTCTTCTTTCAATTGCGAGTTGAATAATATTGGCAGTAGAGAAAAAGTAAAATCTGCAATGTCGTCCTTGATCTTTTAAGAACGAATCGCAATTTTTACTTTTTCTCTACTGTCAATATTATTTAACTTACAATTGAAAGAAGACGGCGCCGCAGAGAACGTCAAAAGGCGAACGGACTTTGTTGAAGCGTCACTGCGAGATCAAACAATGTTGAAGCATCACTGCGAGATCAAACATTGTTGAAGCGTCACTGCGAGATCAGACAACGTTCTTAGGACCCATCGAATTACAGGTATTTGTAGAGTCCAGATACTCTGTAAAGTAGTCTTTCAGCTACTTTCTGTAATTCTTCGAACACATAAGAAATACGGTTAAAATTAGCCACAAAATTTGCTCAATGTTGAACTCTTCTGCATTTTAACATCGAACAACGAAAGAAAGCCGATGTTGTGGATAACCACTAACAAAAGTCAGAAAATAAGGCAGTAACCGTATGGAAAGCCGCGTGGACAGTCGGAAGCAACAGATTGAGTAGACGGGCTACCTGAACGGAGCGCGCCGTAGCGCAATGGACAAGGCATCATCGGGCTCACGACCATGAGGCAGTGTCTCCAAGAGGGCTGGCTCTTGCAGGCTGTTGGCGATTTTGCCCAAACGCCAATGCGCCCGCGACAGCCTGCACGTCCCCAAGCGAGAGCCCAGCACGCTGCAAATATTCCGGAGCCCGTGACAGCCCGGCGCCGGCCCGTGTGGGCTTGCACGGGCTCGCACGGTCTCCTGCGGGCTGTTTTGTCAATATTCAGCCCGCTCGGTGGTTCGGCGCCGATATTGTCACTTGCAGATAGCAGCACTTATCAGGCGCGCAGGCGCTCGTCTCAATCTCATTGGCTGGACCGTCTTCCGGCGCTCAGCCGAAGCGTGGACCGGCGCGGCGTGGCTTCTGTCCCTGGCCCGAGGCGACCCGAAGGTACAGCCGATCTCAAATGGCGAGCCGAAATCACAGGTGACACGCACTGCGCAGTGCGGGCTCTTGCGGGCTCTTTCACCGTGTGGCCAAAACGGAAGAGCCCGCAAGAGCCAGCCCTCTTGGAGGCACTGCCATGAGGTCTGGCTGGGGTACAAGCGGTACAAGTACTTTCACCAATGAAACCCATAGGCGGTTGACTATAAAGTAGAACAAAAAAAACAGCCGCCGAAAATATTTTTTCTTGCATTTATTACCTCAGAAAAATTTGGGTAAAATTTACACAAAACGTTCGTAAACATATTCACAGAAACGTTTGGTATAAGTTTTACAGAAATTTCGTGGCGTTAGTTTTACCAGTGTCTGCAATTTTACAGACTATGGTAATTTTACCAGACTTTTACGGCAACTGATATACCCAGACTTTTTCTGTAAAATCTCGACAAAAATGTTTAACAGTGCAAATTAATCCGTGTTATACTTAACAACATTGAAAAGAAATAGCCACAAATTTCACATAATTATCTAATTCAAATGGCTTAAGTCCCAGAAACTCAACGCAACCTATGAGCAATCACTCAAAATGAGCTATTTTCCGAATAAGAAGAAGAGGAGGAATCCAATACGCCGGCTGTCCTACGTCTGCTTCCGCACCATCACAAAGCCAGAAACAAGTGCACGGTTTCTCCCGTATCTCCGGCAATACTGAAAAGAAGTCTTCATCAGTGTCCTGTATCATTTTCAAGGGACTCGCAAAAATCCTTTCACACGAGAAGCGCCA
>NW_026267759.1:26343-27278 GCF_000697945.3 Frankliniella occidentalis
TCTTCTTTCAATTGCGAGTTGAATAATATTGGCAGTAGAGAGAAAGTAAAATCTGCAATGTCGTCCTTGATCTTTTAAGAGCGCATCGCAATTTTTACTTTTTCTCTACTGTCAATATTATTTAACTCACAATTGAAAGAAGACGGCGCCGCAGAGAACGCCAAAAGGCGAACGTCGGTCGGCCGCCATATTGGATTCCTCCCCTTCTTCTTAATCGGAAAATAGCTCATTCAGGTGCAATCCATTGAATCGCGTAACCCTGTGTACATCCCAATTCGATGTTGGTCTCACCCAAGGGCCAGAGTTGCAGCACAGAACGGCAGTCGCAGAAGCAGTGGCCGTGCTTCTAGTTGGACATGCTTTTAAACAGGCAGTCCCCACCAGCCCCAGAATATGTACCCTGCGGAAAGCAGTGCAGAAACTTAGCGTGTCCCCTTGTCGGGAGGGCTCCAACTCAACCAAAATTAGATTCAATACTTTCATCGAATTCCACATCATGAATACTCCAAATAAATTACTCGAGTAAGGTTTTAAGCTTTGACGGCCCACTGTGTTCAAAATATTAACCTGAATCACAATGTGAAAAATTTCATCGTAAAGTTACAACATTTCTTGTAATTTGGAATTACAAAATAATGTTGTAAATTTGCGGCGGACCAGTTTTGCTCCTCAATTAATTCCAAGTCGATAGAAAGTGATTGTGAATTTACAACTCCAAGTTGTAATTTAGCGGAGATGGAAAATTTTCCTGTAAAATTACGAATATTTTTCACAGTGCAAGTAATTTACTAAAGAGTACTTAATTTATGAGTTTAGTGACTGAAATTGCATCCTGTGTAGGTATGGCAAAAGTTTATGACCTCCTCGTTTTGAATCCAAGGCACTCCGACACTTTTCATCAGTTTCGCGACCAAAGTTTAGAGGCGGGGGGAATC
>NW_026267760.1:0-1274 GCF_000697945.3 Frankliniella occidentalis
CAGCGTAACAGTGTTTCGTGAGATATCGCGAAGCCTGTTACGCGAGACGTGGTCTGGCGTACATATAGCTAGTTTTTTAAAAGTCAATTTTCGAGGTAGAGTGTTCATTTTCGAACTCGATCTGTCTTTTTATGATACAATACGACCCTGAAAATCCCAGGTCGCTATCTCAATAGGGTATTTCGGGTAACCCAAGCAGCGGAAACGGAACGCCCGAGCGGCTCCTGGATCCGTCTCAGCCTGCGAACTGCGCATGCGTAGTAGACTCTGCGCCACCCCGCCACCTCCCCCTCTCCCCCGCGCACCAGCGGCAGAGATGGAACCAGCGGTGGACTAGGCAGTTCCGTTTCCGCCGCGCCGCTTGCCCGAAATACCCTATTCTTTCTCGATTTATCGTGCGTACAGACGGACAGACAGACAAACAAACAGAATGAAACTTTTCCGGTCAGTGGAGTTATGGGCTTCGCTAATCGCTCAGACAATCAGCTTACTTCATGTAGTGCTGTGCGTCTTCCTCGAGCCTCGGGGCTAGGGCTGTGCGATATACAGATTTTGATATCGCGATACGATATCAGGCAGGTATCGAGCATCGCCTCGATACATCGAGGCTCGATATTATCGACGTATCGAGGCGTATCGATGGTATCGAAGCACGATATCGGGGTATATCGTGCCTTCGATACTTTAAAATACCCACGATACAGCACGATATCGAGGTATATCGTGCCTTCGATACTTTAAAATACCCACGATACAGCACGATATCGAGGTATATCGTGCCTTCGATACTTTAAAATACCCACGATACAGCACGATATCGAGGTATATCGTGCCTTCGATACTTTAAAATACCCACGATACAGCACGATATCGAGGTATATCGTGCCTTCGATACTTTAAAATACCCACGATACAGCACGATATCGAGGTATATCGTGCCTTCGATACGCCGACATACCTACGATACGCCTCGATACCATCGATATTATCGAGCCTCGATATCGATATGTCGATATCGAGGGCATATCGAAGCCCTCGATATCAACATGATATCGTATCGATATCGAAATATCGAGATATCGCACAGCCCTACTCGGGGCCTGCCGGCCCTGCCGGACCGGCGCCCTGTTCGGGACCCGTGGCGGCGCCATCGCCGGGACGGCTGCTCAATAGGAACTAGCGAGGGGTGCCCAACTGAGGTAATCAGGTGTACACAGAGTAGGTAATCCCTGGTAATCACCAGTAATCATTGGTAATCGCCGGTAATCCTTGGT
>NW_026267760.1:2713-3056 GCF_000697945.3 Frankliniella occidentalis
CGGAAGAAGGAGCACGCCCTGCCTCGCGTGTGGGCCCGAACATCACCCCCGGCAACAGGGGCAAGGAGATCCGAGATCCTGGTGGGCCCGCTGGGCCCAACGCAAGACACGGTGCTCCTGCATGAGCTTCTTCCGGACCGCCTCGGCAGATTCGCTGGCCGCAAACGCCGGCGCCCCGTAGAGCAGCACGGGACGGAGAACGGTACAGTAGAGTCGAAGAAGGTGAGGAGTCATGGAGGGAGTCGAGATAAAGTGGCGGATGAGTTGAACGTAGCGGATGCGGAGTTTTGAGAGAGATTTGTCAGAATGGGCTTCAAAGTTGTGAAGGGAGTCCACGTAAACC
>NW_026267760.1:3585-4193 GCF_000697945.3 Frankliniella occidentalis
GTAGTAGGTAGAGACCCGCAACGAGTGAGCTACGCGTGTTGTTCCTGTTCCTAAAACAAAAACAAATGGTAAAAAAATTTGCAGAAGAAAACAAATAATTGAAATTCTTTCCTTCCCTACTTGTTGATGTAATACATCATATCCCGTATTTCAACTCAAAAAGTCATAAACCGTCGTTTCCTAGCTTGTGCGCTATTTTCCAGGTGGAAATGGGCAGAATATGATTTTACTACGTGACCCGGGGGGGAGGCTGGCCCAGTACTACGGTCGGTCTCGGAGGGGGGGTCCAAAAATGCACAAAAATGAATTACGTGGTATATGAACGGCCCCTAGGCTCTGTCGACACTCTGTCGGCGCCAACGGAGACGGTGGAAGGCCGGCGGCTGAGCGTACGAGCAAGCTCCGTCTTATGGGTGTTAAACTTGATGTCCTGGGAAGTGGAGTAGGCCAGGAGTAGCCGGAGCTTGTCCTCAAGAAGATTGATAGCCGTCGCCGCCGTTGGCGCGCGCACTGCAAGAGCCGTGTCGTCTGCATAAAGGCCGAGGAAACAGTCCGGGGATGTGAGATCAGTTGAGTCAGCAGTGTACAGAGTGTAGAGCAGGGACCCG
>NW_026267760.1:4638-5225 GCF_000697945.3 Frankliniella occidentalis
AGCAGGCAGACGAGCGAGTGCTGCCTGTCGTTGGCCGCCTCGGCGAGAAAGTGAACCAACTGGACCAGGTGTTGCTCCGTTCCGCGCCACTCCCGAAACCTAAATTGGTATGAAGGGAGTACCCGCTCAGCCAGCACCTGGAGGTATGGGAGCACCGCCCCCTCGAGCAACTTGCCCAGGGTCGTCCAGAGGGAGATGGGTCGCCAGTCCGACGGGACAGCGTAGGGCTTGCCCGGCTTGGGGACAGGGGAGACCCGAGCCGACTTGTCCTCGTCCGGGAACTCCCCTGACGCCACGATGGAGGTGAAGATTATGGCCAGTGTGTGGAGCGCCACATCAGGGAGGTGGCGGAGAACATCGAACGAGATACCGTCCCAGCCGGGGGACGTGCCTCGGGGCGCTGCTGCGAGCATGGCTCGGATGTCGGTGGATGTTATGACAGGCGGGGCGGCGAGGCGGTCCTCGGCCGGGAGCGGAGAGGTGACACACGGTTGCGGGTCGTCTACCATGCCATTGGGCTGAAACCGGGTTTCGTAATATGCAGCAAAGGCGTCAACCGAGACTGGGCAGGGGGGCGGGGCTGTGCG
>NW_026267760.1:10090-11482 GCF_000697945.3 Frankliniella occidentalis
TGCTCATCTTCGAACTCGATCTGTCGTTTCATGATACAAAACAACCCTGAAATTCCCAGATCGCTCTCTCAATTCTTTCTCGCGTCATCGTGCCGACAGACAATCAAACAGAATGAAACTTTTCCGGTCAGTGGAGTAGTGGGCCTCGCTAATCGCTCAGCCAATGAAATTGATAGGGAAAAGTGAAGAAAATCCTATGATAATGGGGGAGGAGGGGGAGAGAGGGGAGAACAGGTGCCAATACCCCCTGGGGCATCTGTACCTAGGGTACAAATCCAGAGGGGGTACAAATCGCCGCCTACACCGGCATGCTCGGCAGAGCCGGGAAGTGGGAAGTGCTGCGCCTGCACTAGCGCAGTCGTCGGTGCCGAGCCCGATGCAGAGGCTGCGGCGGACTTCTAGCGGTGATTCTTTAGCTTCTCCTGGAATGTCGGGCACTTTAAGGTTTGATGCGCTGCGTGACCGGGCTGGTCGCAGACACGGCATACAGGGTTGTCCGCTGTAGGGCAGGGGCCGGTGTGGTCACCCTTGCAGGTGGCACACTTGGCAGAGCGGCTGCAGTTCTGGGCGACATGCCCAGTCTGAAAGCATTTCCTGCAGGAGGGCAGTCGTCCCTTCGGGGCGGTGTAAGGCCGCCAGGAGACCGACGCATCGAAGATCTGCCGAACTCGTTTAACTTCTTCCGGTTTGGTGCCCGCTTCGAACGCCACCATACAGGAGTTTGAGGCGTACCTGGCCTTTGTTTTCATCCGTTGGAAGATGAGCACTGTGAGCCCGTGGTTGGCGAGTTGCTGTTTGTAGTCCTCGTCTGAGTAGATGTCTGGTGCCTTGCAGAGCACCATGCGGACTTGGCGGCGGGGGCGGGCAGTCCAGGTGTGCCACCCCTCTCCCCTCTCCTTCATTGTCTCGAGCACCCTGTCGTGATCTGCGAAGGTGTTACATTTCACCCAGATGGTGGCCATGTTGGCCGTCTTCAGGGCCTCGTACTCCAGGCCAGGCCGGACTGGATCTCCCGCAGCAGCTGATGTGTCTTGCGAGGAGATTCCGTGCGGTCCAGGGTGATAAGCGGCGGCAGCTTCCCTAACTTCCGGTCGAACGGCTTGGGCGGTGGCACACCCCTGTTCACGCACAGGTGATGTTCATGGGGCTGTCTTCCCCTTCGACGTCGGCACCATTGTCGTCCTCGTTGTTGAACTCGTCATCCGAGTTCAGGTTTGGCATGTCCAGTGGACGATCAGAGCAGCTTTCAGAGTCGTCCTAGTTGGTGTGGGCTTTGATTTGACCTGTGGCGGGGCCCATAGCTTCGGATTCGGTCGACCTTGTCGATCGAGAGGCGTCGGTTGTCGATGTCAATCTGGCGGCTGACGATGCGGGAATACATACTTGGAGTGC
>NW_026267760.1:16107-16840 GCF_000697945.3 Frankliniella occidentalis
AAAAGTGAAAGTGAAGCAAGAGCAAAAACTCAGACTAAGTTGAGTTGGTAATGAAGCTGACCTACCATTAACCACTTCCCAGACCTTCATCCAGGGCCCGGGTGAACACGGTCTACCTACCCAACAGTAACATCTGGCAAGTAGAATATTGTTCAGCCTAACAAACGTAATACAATTTTCAAATACTTAACAACGCACGACTCAAGGTAGAGAAATTAAGACTGACGAGCCAATTAAACCCAATAGTTTAAGTTGAGACATTCGCCTTTCTTGTTGAAGCCCGTGAAACCCGCCCCGTATACATACTGTACGTTCCACATACAATCCATATGTGTGCAGACAGGTGACGTATACGGTTCGTACGCGGTCCGAGTATGATCTGTATGCCGTATGTGGCAGCTGGATGTGTGCCCTCCATACACTGCGTATGCAAGCCTTACATAAACCGAACGTAGAGGAACTGAACACATACGTTCTGTATGCTCGCATACTGTCCATACACGGCACGTGTATGCGTACCTTATTCACACGCTAGGTTGTCGTGTCCGTACTGTATGTCAAATCACACTGCCGTATGTGTGCTGTATGGCCTCGGCCACATTAGGGTGCCGTATGTGTGAAGTATGTGTCGACATCCCACTGCCTAAATATCAGATGGCTGACTTACGCTGCGTACTTTCGTAGTTATACTGTACCGCATGCACGCTTGTGGCCATAAGGAGCTGTGGGCAGC
>NW_026267760.1:22030-22519 GCF_000697945.3 Frankliniella occidentalis
TTGCACCTAACGAATGAGGCTGTGCCTCAGCTGTATGGACCAACGTCCTAGCATGAGAAGTAACATTTTCCAAGATTGCCACTCTTTGAGAAATCTTAATATTTCTAATTAATTCTTTTCGCATGTGGTGCCATGAATGTTACGTTCGCGTTACGTATACGTCACGTATACGTTACGTATACGTTGCGTACACGTTGCGTACACGTCGCGTACACATACAATTCTCGTAGGCACATACGGTCCCACATACAATTCGTATACAATTCGTATACTGAATCTATTCGGCCACATATATTGGGAACGTGTACTGTAGCCGTATGCGGAGAGTATGTATACGGGGTGTATACGGGGCAGTTTTCACGGGTCGCGACGTCTGTCCGGCACCTCCTTCATCTCCGCCCCCCCCCCCCCCCACCCCCCCCCCCCCCCCCCCCCCCCCCCACCACCCCCCCCAAAGCAAGCAAAGAGCAAAGCGAGTCAATACGTATA
>NW_026267760.1:27845-28509 GCF_000697945.3 Frankliniella occidentalis
GGACGATTCCATGTGGGTTGCCCACATGCCAACATGCTGGCAAATCGACGCGTCCTAACAGCAATGTTCCATCTGCAGCGTGCGGATTACACAATGTTCCATCTGCAGAGTGCTGAATACACAATGTTCTATCTGCAAAACGGGGTTAGGCGCAGCCCTTCACTTTTGTGTGGTTTGCAAGTAACTGGAAGACATTCAGGCCAATTCGATCACACGGAAAGAATCGTAATGGTCCAATGTTTAATTATTGACTGCAAAAAGTGAAGTAGAACGAGCGGTTACGGAGCAATGAGCGTTCCTTTGGAGCTGTCCCGAAACCCGGGTTTTTCAGATAGAACATTGTGTAATCCGTACGCTGCAGATCCTGCAGATAGAACATTGTGTAGTCCGCACGCTGCAGACAGAACATTGTTGTTAGGGCGGGTCGAAATGGTGCCTACCTTCAGGCGTTTAACCCGAGGGGGCCATCACTCGCGTAATCCTGTGTACAGATGAGGGTGTAATCCCTATGTAATCCTTGTGTATTCCGTGTAATACTTAACCAATACGTAGGAGTACGTGCAGCAGTCCGTAATGGCTGAGCGTTAGTCAGTGTGCTAAAATTCTCAGAGGCAACGTTTTAAAGAACACAGTAAAGTATACATAGAAGGCCAGGGAAGCGTGA
>NW_026267760.1:33789-34202 GCF_000697945.3 Frankliniella occidentalis
GGAAAGTGTTGACTTCCACTTGGTCGCGTGACTATTTTGAAGCTCTATCAGCATAGGTAGGCAACCCGCACATCACAAAATCATGTTTTTCTTACGTAATAGGGTAAACCTACCTAACATGGATCAGGTACCAAACATGGATCATTTCTGTTTGGCGGGTTCTAACTTCTGATTGGGCCGACCGATTTGAAAATTTGAAAGTTCCCCAGGTAAAGGACTATATATGCAACAGAATTTGTATGTGGCAATTTTTTGTCTGATCGCTCACCTGCCCGCTGGTGCGCGCCGAAAAACAGTCTGCACACCAGACCTCGTCATAGCGCGCCAAAAGACAAGGCGACATACATGGTTCTACTTATTTCCTGTTTTTAAGAAAACTAACCGGTGGAATCACTTGGTATTCGATGAGAAGA
>NW_026267760.1:41877-42239 GCF_000697945.3 Frankliniella occidentalis
TAGGGTACCCCCCTCCAAACATGGATCAAAATTCGCGGTCATGGGGATTCCCTGTAGCTCCTAAAGTATTGGAGCTAGAAACTTAATTCCCTCGGTATACTTTCCTAAAGGGTTCAAACTACACAGCAACGACAAAAAATTATGCTCATCACACTTTTACCGACCCCAAAACCACGGTTTTCTGAAAAATGATCCATGTTTGGTAGGTTTACCCTACTTATGAGGCATTCGCAACGGTACTGTCAGCCTTCAGCCTGAAAACGCGCCACATGGTCGAACGGAGGTTAAAAATGATAATAAATGGTCTTTTACGACTGTTATTGCAATATATTTGAGCACTGTTTTATCCGTAGAACCAAAGT
>NW_026267760.1:46854-47579 GCF_000697945.3 Frankliniella occidentalis
CTTTCGAACGAGCTTGTCTTGCGTTTTTCCTTGATTACTCCTAAAGCAATACGATATTTGGCATTTTGACTGCACCTTTGTCTTCCTCTCGAAAACACCTTTCAAACGAGTATAAGGTTGATAGGGTTCTGAAGGCTAGGAGGCTAGTTAGCGCAGAATGCATCGGAACCCGATCAACCTTATACTCGTTTGAAAGGTTTTTTCGAGAGGAAGACAAAGGTGCAGTCAAAATGCCAAATATCGTATTGCTTTAGGAGTAATCAAGGAAAAACGCAAGACAAGCTCGTTCGAAAGAACTTGTCCAAAGTTAACTCATGGTGTGCTAGAAACGACAATATCTTGCCTACACGTGGAGATAAAGGAGCAAAGACGAAGAGCACGTCGGACCTGGCGACGTTGTCATCCCCGTGACGGTCGTTGACTTACTGTCATCCCCGTGACGGTCCTGTACGCGGAGTCATCCCCGTGACCGTCCATAAAGCGGTATAGTCATCCCCGTGACGACCTTGGGCGCGGTGTCATCCTCGTGACCCTCCAAATAAGGGGGGTCATCCCCGTGACGGTCCTGGGCGGTGTCATCCCCGTGACCATCAGGAGGAGACCGATGGTCATCCCCG
Source organism: Frankliniella occidentalis (assembly GCF_000697945.3). NCBI lineage: Eukaryota > Metazoa > Arthropoda > Insecta > Thysanoptera > Thripidae > Frankliniella > Frankliniella occidentalis. The sequence continues at coordinate 47,472 of NW_026267760.1, forward strand.
TGCCGGACTTTATGGCGCGGTGATCATTGGTCATCCTCGTGACGGTCCTGTGCGCGGTGTCATCCCCGTGACCGTGCTCCGAAGAGCGGTGATCATCCCCGTGACGGT
>NW_026267760.1:52123-52518 GCF_000697945.3 Frankliniella occidentalis
AAAAGAAATACTTCTCGTTTGAATCACGGTAAAAACGAAGTCCCATTTTTTGAGGGAAAAGGGAAAACTTTGAGGGAGTCAGTAACTTTGAGGGATCTTTCTTGAAAAATAAGAATGACTTGCACACGTAAATCATTCACAAATTCAGTTTCGTTTTTTCTCATTGTACACGCATCAAACTTTGCAGGACGAGTTCCGCAGCTCTAAAACTAAGAGAAATACATTCTCTTTGACCAACTGACAATTTGATCAGTTGTTACATAGCTCTAAAGTAGCGAGGTGGGCGCAGCAGCAGCCACGTTAAGGTTACGCGGGAGACAATTTCGCCTGTACGCCGCCCTATGCTGCTAATGTTAATTTCGTTCCAAGATTGCCATGAAACTATGTGTGCTACA
>NW_026267760.1:59268-59860 GCF_000697945.3 Frankliniella occidentalis
GGACCACAGAGCACAGTTTACACTATGTGACTAGTTTATTGCCACAAAATGTCCCACAAGGACAATCTATCACAGCGCATTAACATTCATTATTTACACTGATTAAAAAATTGACAGACAAATACCCCATGGCCAACGAGTGTGCGCAGAGCCGCGGAGTGACGAAAGTGCCACCCCGTCGGTCCCTCCACACCCCGCTGATGGGTACATAAGCCCTAGTCGAGTTTGACTCGGGGCCATGTAGTTCCATCGCAGCAGGATGGCCTCGGCAGGATGGTGATGTGACGTTTTTCTTGGTCGTTCTCTGTACATATACATATATAGAGCACGTTAAAGCCGATTTTCGGTAAGTTACGGAGCCCTGGTAGCTAGTGGCGTGTTACAGATATTCTCAAGGACAGTACACACTACACACAGACAGACATTATCATTCGTTTGTGTAAAAACCATTGGACTAAAATGGTGTGTGCTAATCTTAAGGCACATTCTATTGCTTGTAAGCTAAAATCAGTTATTGTAGAGGCAATATTGAAGCTTATAGCTTGCCGAAACCCCAAAGATTTTGACCGACCCAGCTTTAAATCCCTTAGGG
>NW_026267761.1:0-800 GCF_000697945.3 Frankliniella occidentalis
CCATCAGTGCACGTGCACGCAGCCGCCGGACAGTTTATGTTCGCCGGAATGGCTCCTTTTTCTCCCCCTTTATGCCTCCTTGTATCTCCCCGCCACGACCCGCCCCGCCCTGCCCGCGCTCCACGCGGCCACTGTGTCCCGCCCCAACGGTTTACCAGATTCAATTGTCTGTGAAATCAGTTGAGGTATTACCATCTCCCCGCGGCCGCCGCGCCTCGAGCCTCGAGCCCTGGAGGGTCTCCTCCGAGGTCTCCTCCTCCCGCCCGCCGCGCACACCGCCCGCACGCATGCCATGCTCACCGTGCCGCCGCCTGCCCCGCTGCTGGACTCACCCTGGTCGGCGACGGCCTTGGCGCTGGGGGTGGCCCTGGTCCCCGGCGACAGCAGCACGGGCGCGCTGCGGTTGTCGGGCTGGCCGCCGGGCTGCCCCGGCACTCCCTCGGCCTGCGCCTCGCCCGGCGGCAGCTTGGGCGAGAAGGACGCCGCGCCCTGCGCCGCGCCGCCGCGGTACTCGTCCGTGTTGTCGAAGCCCTCGTAGTCCGCGTCCGTCTCGTCCGGGGACTCGTCCACCTCGGGCCGGCCCTCGTACTCCTCCTTCAGCACGCGCCGGGGCACTGGGAACAGTTTCATCCAAATGATTCGTTGGAGTACACTGATTAAACTAAGTGTTTAACTGCTCAACACTTGTGCGGAACTGCAAGTTAAATACTTGCAAGTGTGCAACTGCAAGTTGTATACTTGCAAGTGTGCAACTGCAAGTTGTATACTTGCAAGTGTGCAACTGCAAGTTGTATACTTGC
>NW_026267761.1:2075-3307 GCF_000697945.3 Frankliniella occidentalis
TATTATTATTGGCAGCATTGCTTGGCCCGGTGGTCGGCCGACTGCCACTACTCATTGATACAGATCGAGATAAAGAGTCTCCTCCAGACTCCAAACGCCTCATCCTTTCTCCCGAACAGCCATATTCTTTATCGCTCGCAGGCTCCGGGGAAATCAGCTCCTGGCGGGGCGAACCGTTGTTTTGCCCCTGGACCGCCGCGCCACGCCCGCCGCCCCGCGCAAACGGGGCGATAAATTATCGAAACATTCGAGCAGCGTTTCAAAGCGAAGGGCCAAATAATTAAAATACAGTCATAGAACGGTCCAGGCCAGAGGGTCACAGGGTCATGCGCTCGGCCCACCGCCCTTTTGAAACGCTGACCAGCACACCATGAAAAACACTAACCGCCCCGACTTTGATATAGGTCACCGATGGCCGGAAACAAACGACTCTGATGTCGGAGGGACGTCTCATACTACTGGCTGCTGGCGTACTAATGATAGCAACCCAGAACAATAAATGGAATTGCACAAAAGAGACAGTGGAAAGAAAAACTTCTAGTAAAAATCTTGCCAGATTTGGCAGTCCTTATTTCCGTCAGAAAACAAACAAACAAACAAACAAACAAACAAACAAATGCCAAAATCGTTTTCATGAATCTTGTAAACCTGCGATGGAAAATTAGCAACGAACTGTCTGAATGGGTTGTGGAACTGGCCTCGGTTGGCCACAATACTCACTCTCCTCGGGCACCCGCTGCGGCTGCGGGCACTGGATGGACTCGTACTCGGTGCGGCCGTACGAGGCTGAGTACACGGCTATCCTGGCGTTGGGGTTGCATTGCAGCTGCACCACGTCTCTCTCGCACGCCACCTTGGACCGGAACTCGTCTGCAACACACAAACACACACACACGGTCACTATCTTGGCAGGCGGCACTTGCAATGAGTATGGGACGCGCGCACGCGCGCACGCACATCAACATATTGCCATTCCCGGGCCGTACATCACGGGGCCTAATACGCGCACAAGAACATCCCCCTCGACTAGACGCATTTCTCAAAGCCCAACGAAAATGATATCCGGGGGACAGAAAGTGCGGCCCGCCGCGCCCCGCCCGCCGCGCCCCGCCCGCCCGGCGCGTCCGATACACATCCATAATGCACGACTTCCGGCTCGGGCTGAAATATGCTCGAGTAGCGAGGACTGTGACGCACTTGGGCAGGCCAGCGCTGGGCGAGAGGGAGGGGGG
>NW_026267761.1:8192-8692 GCF_000697945.3 Frankliniella occidentalis
ACAAAATTTAAATTTATTTCAGAACTAGGCCCCCACAACAACGTTTTTGTTTCGATGTGGGGAAGAAAATCTTTTATTGCCGCGACTAACAGTATCAAAAAGAGAACTCGCACTGTTAAATTCCTGCGAAGTATTTTGCTCCTTGGTAACTACGAAGTATTTACTTCGCAATTACAAAGTGATGCTTTGAAATTACGAAGTGACACTTTGCAATTGCAAAGCGATGCTTTGCACGTTTTCATTGCTTCGCAATTGCAAAGCATCACTTTGTAATTGCAAAGTAAATGCTTCGTAGTTACAAAGGAGCAAAATACTTCGCAGCTCTGCAAAGCAAATGCTTTGTAGGAATTTAACAGTGCGACGGCGCGATGGGTTCCAGGACAAGGGGCAACGTCTCTCTGGATCTTGGACTTGGACTATGAATAACGTCGAATGACTTAAATTAAAGTAAAGTCGAGTCTCTCTACTTACATGGTCTGCACTTGTAGGCGACCTCCACC
>NW_026267761.1:14287-14857 GCF_000697945.3 Frankliniella occidentalis
CGGCTCGCGGGGAGGAGGGCGGGGGAGGAGGCGGTCGCTACACGGAGGGTCAATAGGCGGGGTCACGAGTCCCGGCGTATCCACCTGGATCCATGGTGCTGGCCGTGGTCGGCGCGCAGAGGAGAGGCTCGTCGCCGTGGTCCCGGAGCGGCAGGGCCGGGGGTATCGGCGGCCGGTAGCCCCCGCGAGGTAGGCCACCGCCGGGGACGCGCGCGCCGCCGCACTGCGGGTCTGCCTATGCGCGGCCGCACGGGCGCTAGGCGAGCGGAGCGGGCCGGGCCCGGGCGCGGCAACGAACATGGCGGGAGGGGCGGGGGTGGGGTCGCTACCAGGAGCCTCCCCGCACTGCTCACTAATGTGCAATATATTCCGCATGAACGGCGGTATACATTTTCGCACAATGCCCGTGCAGATTCCGAGCTTGCTCTCGTCATTCTCATTATGTTCTTTCTTATTGCACAGCGAGTCGAGACGATCGCTGTGCCAAGTCACGTGGTTCGTGGTTTTCGCGGAGCACGAACCGCGTGCGAAAAATGTCGGTTCCCGAACAAAATTTAAATTTATTTCAGA
>NW_026267761.1:16534-17112 GCF_000697945.3 Frankliniella occidentalis
CGCCGCTCCCCAGCGCCGCTCCCCAGCGCGCGGCCCCGCACACCAGCCACTCTCGGTTCACAACATCAAAAATAAAGGACCGAACGTGACCGCCCGCTCACCAGCGCGGTGCGGAAAGGCAAACAGCACGCCGCCGTGATTTCACAACTACTCGGAAAATGTTTCGCATCCCCTCGCAGCAGCAGCAGCGCTACACGCCCACTACAGTGTACTTGCACATTTTATTTTTGTCACTCTGCCACGTGCATCAGGCGCGGGGGCGCGGCAACGCGCAGGACCAGAAGCGGCACTGCTGGGGGTAAAGAGCGCACACGGCAAAAATTCAACAATCTCATCAAAAGTTTTGGTGAATAAACCCGGCCGGGTAAAACTCTTGGTGTGCCCGGGCCGGTGCCCGCCCCCGCTCCGCCCCCGCTCCGCTCCCGACCGGAAGCGGAGGCCGTGACAACCACTTTGCGTTAGGGACTCCTCCGAGGGGCGGGGCCGGCGGGGCCCGCGCGGGGGAGGGCTCGGACCGGAGGCGGAGATGGCTTTGCTGGTGCGGCGGGGGAGCAAGAGAGAGGCGGGCGAGGTGGAGG
>NW_026267761.1:22352-22942 GCF_000697945.3 Frankliniella occidentalis
CACCTTCCTTCCGCATCCCGCAGACGCAGTCATAACCAGTCTCGTATAGTAAAGAGGATCGCAAGCAAAAGAGAAATAAAAAGAGCCGAAAAATAAATAGAGAACGAAGCTGACACACACGTTTTTCAAAAACACTGGGAAAATATTTATTTTGCGATCCCTCCTAATAATTGTTGGCAGTGTTCGCACCCTGGCCGCCGCTGCGGCCGCGATGGATGCCGTACTCGCCCATGAGTGGGTCGGGCTCATCAGCCCGGTGCGTGCGAGAGGGACGGGCGAAAAAAAAAAAGATTAAATTTTATCTAAGCCGGAAAGTAAATACGCCATCGAATCTGGATGCCGCCTAAACCTTTCGACAATCCAAGTTCCAAGTTTCAGTTTTTGAGGTATACCTCAGATATATTTTCAGTGACATCGGGTATGAATGGCTTCGCGTGGTTTCAATATTACCTGGTCGTATTTCGATCGTCTCACACTGCTGGACAGACTGGCAGCAGCGGGCGCGAAGAGCCTGTCAGGTCAAGCTGGCGAGGGGTAAGATCGAGTGGCCAACGCAAGGTTCAACAACGCTGAGCATCTGTCTCCCCCCC
>NW_026267761.1:23916-24341 GCF_000697945.3 Frankliniella occidentalis
TGGAAATACTTTTTCCGTGAAGCGCCTGAAGGTCAGCGTGGGTTGGTAAACACGCCCGCACCTTGCCGATCACACCCGGTGCACTCACATCCATCGTACCAATTCCTCTACTCCTGCAGTGAGAGTCAGTTATCTTACTCTCAGGAGGTCAATGTTAGTGACTGCAAAAATCTTGCTCTCTTGAGACCAAGACTACTTTTTTTTTAACTCTTTTTGAGTCATAATTTACGGTCCTCAACCAGAATCCAGCATGAGTGAGGTTCCTCACTAAAATATCGTGGGCCCATGCAGCTTTTAATTCTAAATGGATTTCTAGAAAGGAAAATGTTTATTTGGATTTTGTTGGATTTCCATATGGATTTTTAATCGAGATGTAATTTGGTACACTTTCCAGAAATATTAGCATTTTTCAGAGTGGAATGCGA
>NW_026267761.1:24391-24873 GCF_000697945.3 Frankliniella occidentalis
CTGCCCGGGCCGGGCTTTGCCCTTCCGTCTCCCCCTGCCTCGCACTGTTAAAAGATTACGGTGAACCCTACAGCTTTTGTAGCTTATGATAAAAATTCACCGCGGTGAATATCGGTGAAGTAGACTAACGGTGACTTGCCCTTGTAAGGGAACCAGTGCACATCGCCGCAATTTACAGTGAAGTTTACTGTTCAGGTCAGGGTTTACATTAACGTCGGAAAGAAATTCACCGTATATGCTTTTCAGCAAAACGAATCCTGGAAGCTAGTTCTGAGTCCATTATAGAATAAAATTCACCATTGCCATCCCCTACATTCCTTGAGTTTGGCCAACCCCCCTTTCTGCCCACTGCTCTGGCAGTGTAGCGACACCAGGGACACGCTCGGGCTGGTTTACTCCGCGGCGTATATATATGATGGCTTCACGTCGGAGAGGCGTAAAATAGGAGCAGCTGCGCTGACCGCAGGTGTGTGTGTGTGAGT
>NW_026267761.1:25763-27155 GCF_000697945.3 Frankliniella occidentalis
AACACACCCGCGCACATTCACACAGTCAAAATTATTCGATAGCTTTTGAAATATTATGATTCGGGAGGTGACGTTGATTTTAAAATAAAACTACGAGTAGTAAGTAATCAAAACAGGTAGCTAACTTTAAAAGTTATGAAAATTAATTCCCAAACATCTGACAACTGCCTCTGTTTATCGTGCCTTATTCTTAACTTTTCTGGGAAATAAACTACGAAACGTTTTGTATTTCGTAACGATCACAGGAATTCTCAGCTCATAAAATTTGACCAAATATATCCAATTTGCATATACTATTTAATAAGAACCTTGGTTTTCACTGTAAACCCACATAGTACACTCTTCCTTGTAAGCACACACAAGGACGTATGTGCCTGGCATGACACACGTTAAGTCCCACGTGACCACACGTATGGGCACAATAACCCGTGATTCGTGCCCCCCCCCCCACTCAACGTGTTAAGATGTTCAATTCAACATGTACGAATTGAAGAACTGAATAAACTATTCCCCCCCCCCCCCGGGACTCAACGTGCCAGGAAGGGTGTACATGCGTGGCACACACTTGTAAGTGTGCACTTGCCACAGCGCTACGGTATGCGGCGCGTACACACTAAAGGAGTGTGTGCCATGCCTGGCACACACTTCCTAGTGTGTGCTTTCAAGTACACACAAGGAAGAGTGTACTGTGTACACACTAGAGTTTACAGTGTTGACAAATCAATTCGTAGAAAACAACAAGTTTTCGCTATCACGACAATTTTTATAACAGTGATCGGTTTTACCAGGAGAGGAGGCAGGGAAGGCTTCGGGACGGAACGAATCAGGCGCACGGCAACATCGAAATGTTTTATCATCTCAGAAAACAAAAGGCGATGAGAAACGGAAGGGGAACTTGGGGAGGGGGGCCCAGTCATTAGCACCCTTTGAGACCGGAGAAGTTTCATTACGTAATGCACCTAGCCTAGCCGGACCAGGAGAGAGAGAGAGAGAGGGAGAGAGAGAGAGAGAGAGAGAGAGAGAGACTGCTTCATGGTGCTATCCATCACCACTCCGCAGCATATAAGGCGCGCACGGCCTTATTTCAACACCACGATCAGCCGATACATCACTCGCCATTACCGAGCGGGGCGGGGCGGGGCGGCGGGGTGCGCAGCGGCCAGCCATGACCCGGGCTGATCCGAGAGGGGCGATTAAGACGGCAAAGCCATTAAGGGTGACTCGATTGTTTGAGAGGACGCAGGTGAGGCCGGGTCGAGAGGCGTCCCCTCCTCTACCTCCGCCGCCTGCCCCGGCGCCCCGCCATCCGTCTGAGTCCTTTTCATCAGCCCCCCCTCTCTCTCTCCCTCTCTCTATTTCTCTCTCTCTCGCATACACACCCACTCCCCAACC
>NW_026267761.1:33625-35644 GCF_000697945.3 Frankliniella occidentalis
ATAAAGGACAGAAAAAATGTATATAAAGAGAATGTCGAAACGTTTTTGCAGCAAATTAAGGGCAGGTATTATATTGCTGAGGAGAGTAGAACATTACACTGTTTTTTGTTTTGCAATGATCATCGCAATTTCTTGGCAATGAAAACGCCTTCATTGCCACTGGGTCGGCAATGAAGCACATTTCCAAACGGAGTTCATTGCCAAAAATGTGCTTCATTGCCGACCCAGTGGCAATGAAGGCGTTTTCATTGCCAAGAAATTGCGATGATCATTGCAAAACAAAAAACAGTGAATTGCTGGCGACAACCATAGAAATCGAAAAGCGACAAACATGGCGATCAGAGGACTTTCGTCAAACCAGCGGAAATCTGTGGCTTACACGGGGCGTCATAGTACAAACATCAGAGGAGCTGCTGCTGCAACCTGCGATGATGCGGTCTCTGTGGAGCGGTGATTACGAGTGCAAGGGGGACGGTCTCCCGGAGAACCCATAGAATCATCTTTTCGTAGGTCAAATGTGATATTGCAAACAAAATAGGATGCATTTTATACGAAGAAACTCATTGCAAAAAATTGCAGAAATAGTGCAATAACAAAGTTGTCAAATATAGGTCTTGCGTTTGCAATTTATTTTATAACAATAATCATTGGTTACACTGATAAAGTAAGTGTGCAACTCCTAGTTGGGTACTTTCAACCCTTTCTCAGTGTATTGCCATATTTTTTAGTCAGTATCACAATCTCGATACCGATTACAGTGAAAGGACCGGGATGTCTAAGAAATCATACAGAGAAAGAGCACAGATTATTGATTCAAATGATCAAAACTGAAATATTCTGTCAACTCAAATGCGTACATTGTATACTTGAAATAAAGCGTACATGGCATGTATACTTTCATTAATGCATACATGGGATGGCATGGACGCTTTTACAAATGCGTACATGGCCATGTACGCATTTATAAATGTGTACATGAGTGTCATGTACGCTTTATTTAACGTATACAAAGTACGCATTTGAGTTGACAGAGTTGACAAGAAAAGCACGTGTCCAATGGATATTCATCCGTCCTTTGGAGTGCAAATAATAATTCTCATCAGTAGGAATTCGAAATATAAAAATCTTATAGGGACCTAATCGTCCTTACGGTGTCCTGGCGGTATCCTGACGGTGCCCTGACGGTATCCTGACGCTGTCCTGACGGTATCCTGACGCTGTCCTGACGGTGCCCGGGTGTAGCGTCACGCAAGGTGTCTTTGTGCCCGCTCATACATACCATGCGTTGGAAGCATGCCACAGCCCACATATCATCCACCATCTGACTCCACGCATCGTGTGGGGGGCGAAAAAGTTGCCCCAACCCCGCTTGCTCCCCTCCCTCCCCCCTTTCGGTTTTCTCTGACGTAGACAAATCTATTTCGACCCCCTGATCACCCCTGGCGATCATCCGCGTCCAAAAAGCGAGTCCTCCTTTCTCTCCCCCACCACGACTATACCCCCCCCCCTCCCGCAACACGACTCGCGATATGTCGCAATCGACAGAGACTACACTAAATAAGGAAAATGTGACCATGACTCATTACAATGGTTCAAACAATATTTTACTGCAAAATGTAAAAGCATGCGATAATTTTTTTGAAACACCACAGGAGTGTGTGTGTGTGTGTGTGCGTGAGAGAGAGAGAGAGAGCGAGAGAGAGATAGAGAGAGAGAGAGACTGACTATGCCTGCTGGCGCTGACGGCTACGCCACCCCCAGTACACGACCCTACACCTTATTATTCAGCCTGAGGCAGCAGGCTTCCGTCAGGCGACCCCCCCCCCCCTCTCCGCACACGCGCCGGCGCGCACACATGCGCCGCTGACGCAACACAACATCTTTCGCTCAGCTCCCGCAGTGACACTAGCCGCGAGTTCACCGCAAGGAAATTAAGACCCCAGAAGCAGCAGGGAGCTATGGCTGGCTGGGGGTGGGACGAGGTCGTGGTGGGGCGAGGCATGGCGCAGCCAGTGAGAC
>NW_026267761.1:43377-44032 GCF_000697945.3 Frankliniella occidentalis
GGGGCGTTCCGGTGCGCCCGCAGCTCGTTCATTCCCCAGATAACGCCGGGCCGTTCACCACGCCCCGCGGCACAGCACCGCGGCCCGCCGCACCGCCACTTCTATCACAATAACAAAGCGACACTGGCGAAAAGACAGGCGGAGCGGAGCGTTGAGCGGAGCGTTCGGCTGCGCAGGCGCGGCCGAGCTAGCTCGGGGACGGAGCTGCTGGAGAGGTGAGACCGGATGAGACTCGCAAGAGGCTCACGGAGAGACGCACGGAGGTCAGTGGCGTTTGGTTTGGGAGAAGGGGGTGGAAAAAAAAGCAGGGGTCGCGCTGGCGAGGAGGAAGGGGCTGCTGGGGGCTGAAAGAGGAAGAGGTGCAGCCAGGGGCGGGGCGGGGTGGCGCCCACACCGCAGACCGAAAGACAAACGGCCCAAAACTTTCTATTTTCCACTAACAAATAAATCCTCAGTTTCGCCTCCACTCTCCTCCCTTCTCTGACCCCAGCAACGCGTTGGACGCACCCGCGGGTGAGGCGAGGTGGGGGCTGGCGATGATGGTTGTGAAACTGTTTCGCTTCGCGCGCCGTGCTAGCAGCAGACCGCCCCGTCGGCGTGGAGCACGTCATATTGCAAACCAAACCAACTGAATGCGCTACTGGAGATTGAGTTC
>NW_026267761.1:47182-47509 GCF_000697945.3 Frankliniella occidentalis
ACGAAACTGTGTTTAAGCTCTTCCCTGAGGTCCGAAGGCTTGATTAGTCAGCAAAAAGAATTAAGAAACATCTGCATCTCATGTGTAACATTGATCAGGGGCGGATCTGGCTCGCAGTTCAAGGGGGGGCAAAAATTGCGGGTTGCCTACTTCCAGGGGCATTTTTATGTGCCAAAAAAAATTGACTTAGTTCCCTAAATTTTATGATTTAAAGGTCTGAAAATACTTTTGGGCGCACAGTAAAATTGCCCTTTTGATATTTATTTTTAAAGTTCAAGCACCGTCGTGTATCCTAGAAGTTACAGAGATGCGGGGGAGGGATTTGCG
>NW_026267761.1:47559-47977 GCF_000697945.3 Frankliniella occidentalis
GCAAGCGTTCCTCTCGGGAGACTTCTAAGTGAAGGCCAAATCAGGCAAGCGGGCGAGATGTTCACGCAAAGTCACGCAAAAAAGACAGTTGTGTTCGAGTGGGCCATCTCTTTGGATGTACACATGATTGCAAAGATTGCGTGATTTCACATGATTTCACGGATTTCGCATATTATTTTAGAAGATTTCAAGCTAAAACCTGCCGGCAGATTATATCTGATTTGAAGGATTACGGATGATTTCAGCGGATTTTACCGGATTTCGGCGGATTTCACAAGATTCCGGCGGTTTTTACATGACCTTCTAAGGATTTCAGACTAAAATTTGCTGGCAGATTACGCATGATTTAATGATTGCAGGTGGACTTCAAATGATTTCGGGAGGATTTCAGGGAGGGCGTACACATGATTTCAGGAGT
>NW_026267762.1:0-510 GCF_000697945.3 Frankliniella occidentalis
TGGCCCCAGGGCCCTACAGGTTACAGCAGCCGCCCTTGTCCGCGCATTAGACTGGGCGAGGGGTGCCCAACTGTGGTAATCAGGTGTACACAGACTTGGTAATCACTGGTAATCACTGGTAATCCCTGGTAATCCTCACATTCGTGAGGTCCTTTAAAAGGGCAATTTTGTTGATTTAGATGTGAATTTTTGTGCACATCTTGCCTAAATGCCAACGCGCATGTTTATTATGGCAACTTTGCATCCCTCCCATGGACAAAATCATGATTTGGCCAGTCAGAGAATGCAAATTTGTAACTTGCATGATGAAGAATCAAGAACTACCAAAGAGTTGCACAAAAATTCATCTTTCTCGGAACAAATAATTGCCGTTTCGATTTATAATGCAGGTGGATCATACCTAGTATACATAGGTAATCTTTGGTAATCATTGGTAATCTTTACAATCTGGTAATCCGGTGTACACATTTTTAGGGAGTTAGGCACCCCTCGAGACTGGGTAAAAGCTTT
>NW_026267762.1:7967-10402 GCF_000697945.3 Frankliniella occidentalis
AGTGAGTGAGTGAGTGAGTGAGTGAGTGCGAGATACCTGCTGGAGAATGTGTGAGTGAGAGATCGAAAAGGAGATGCTCCTGCTGCATTGAGCGAGATATCCCTGGTGAGTGAGTCTTCGTGTCCGACTGATAAGCTGCCACGGCATGACACCGCTATACGTGTGTTCCCGTCGAAGGAGCAAAGGGGGACCAAGAGGGTACCTGGCCTTGGTAAAGAGGCGAGTGCGCTAGGCATGAGAGAGAGAGAGAGAGAGAGAGAGAGAGAGAGAGAGAGAGAGAGTTTAGTTTAGTTTAGCAATCGATTTATTGGGGTGATTTTGTACAAAATGGGTCGAAAGGGTTTGAGTGTTGTTTGTCACAAATAGCTGTCAAAGCAGCGAGCATGCAGTGCTGCTTGTTTGCGTCTAGAAGTGTAATATTTTAACACAGCACTGAATAGAAAGAGAAAAATTACAGATTTGTTTTTAAGTGAGGGAGAGAGGGTTGTTTTTGTTTTTAAATACAAGGCAAATTGTTTTGTAGTAAGATCATACTGGCTAAGCACTTAAATTACTTTTGGCACTTGTAATAATTCTGCTAAGGAAATTATTGTGTGGACATAAAAGAGACAGTTCATTTAGTTTGGCTAAAAGTTCTGGTACTTCTACAACATTTTTGAAGATATGTTTGTATGTATAGACTACTCTTCTCATATTAATATCCCTCTTGCAATAACAAATTATGTCAGCAAATGTTTGCTCTGATAGTTTGGTTTCATCAAAAGACATTGAACAAATAATTGTCTCGAGTTGATCACATTCTTGTTCCTTGGCTTTCATTTCTTCTATTGCAGATAGTTTTGGGGGTTTTGATGACTCTGATGATAAGGATATCTGAGGTGAGAGGGGTCTTTTCTTGGAGACACAAGATAAGGATTTTTGGTTTGAGAGGAATTCTGAGGTGAGTGTTTCAGGGTTTGACTGGGGTTGGGGTTTGAGTATGGAGGAGTGTTGGGTGGCAACAGCTGATTGAGATTTGCGGGTCATGGAGATTGGAATGGGAGAGTTGTTAGAGGTTAGAACAGCTGGGCTGGTGGCCGTGGTTGCAGCAGCGGCAGCGGCGGCGACGACGGCGAGCTCGGACGGCTCGCTGGGACGGTTGGGTTTTGAGGTTAGGGTGGGCTTGACTTGAATTTCTTTATGGCTTGAAGTTTTCGGGGGGTTTTGGTTTGTTTGGGGTTTGACTGATAGTGGATTCCTTACTTTTGTGGAGAGACGCAATGGTGGAGCTGGTGTGTAGGCTGGGAAGTCTTGGTCCATTTGTTGTTCTTTCTTCGGGCATTCTTCGGCTGGGTGACTTGAGCTTCTGCACGAACTGCACGGGTTTTTGATTGTTTTGACATACAACGTGTGTTTAGTTCCTTCTGCGCTTGTGACGTGGAGTACTTCTGGGCACGGCGGGGCATCCTTTGGAATGTTCATGTAGAGGGTTCTTTTCCAGGTTTTTACATGCCTGAGATCATCATGGATGGTGTTGACGATGAGCCTTGTCGGCGTCGAGACTGCTTTGCCGTATGGTTTGAGTAAATTTAGAAGGGCATCGTCGGGCATTTCTGGTGGGCAGTTGGAGATGAAAATTTGGGTCGCATCGGAGACGTACTTACGACACGGTAAAAAAGTGTCGTTGATGTAGACACCTCCGTGCTCGCAGATTGTAGTGACGGCTGATTCGCAGGTGAAGTAGAGGCAGAATCGCCCCCCGCTGAGTCTTGAGACATAATGAATGTTCTTGCCGCCGACGACATCGGCTGCAGCACGTAGCAATTGGTCTTGGTTGAAGTCTTGAGTTTTCTCTAAAACCACTGATAGCTTTCTTGATGGGATGTTGTTGGGCACTGGAGTTGTTGATTTGAGGTTAAAGTCTTGTTCGGTTTGGTTTGAATTTTCACTAAAATTGTTCACTGAGATAGATTGGGGTTGAAGCACACTTGAATATAGAGGTCGATTTTGACACAACATTTTTCTTGGCTATTTCCTGACTTAGTTTGATGGAATAGTGGTAGTTTGAGGTTAGGACCTGGGCGGCCCCAACAATTTTCTTCCTGGTAGATTGTCCGTGACGTTTCCACTTGAAGTAATTAGCTCCACTGGTGTCGCACTGTTTGTTCTACTCACTTAAGAAGGTTTTTGATCGTTTTTCCACTTTTTTCACTGGTAATTTGTATTAATATTGGGACGGCTAGTACGGGTGCGCTTTCGCGGGCTTTCTCGAGAGAGAGAGAGAGAGAGAGAGAGAGAGAGAGAGAGAGAGAGAGAGAGAGAGAGAGGCACTGTGCGTCTCCTCGGCTCTCAATAGCGAGCCGCTTTCCTGTGCAAGTCGCAACATGCGCGCGACCAATAGGCTACCCGGGGCCATCGGCGCGGGGCTGTTTTTATTTGCACAGCCGCCCCCCCCC
>NW_026267762.1:10452-11657 GCF_000697945.3 Frankliniella occidentalis
CAATTTCTTTTGATGTAATTTTTGAATGGAATTCCCTTAATCATAAAGAGACCATTCTCTTAGCGTCACGAGTTAAGCACGCGAGCTCAAACGCGAGTTAAGGCGATCAACACATCACACGGATCGCACACGACCGCAAAGCACGGAGCACGGCGCCCGGACGGGTTGCCAGCAGTTGCCACCACACCAAGTATACTACTTTGTGGCAGGTCGCTTTAGGTTGACAAGTCATCCCCGGCAACTGACTGCCGCGTTCTTCTTCCCGGCGAGACGCGCGACTCATCCCGGCGGTGACAAGACAAGAGGTCGCCCGACCGGTCCGGCGCGCGCGGCGGCATGGCAGAGGCAAGGCCGGCAAGGCCATACCTCTCTGGGTCAGTGGTGGAGGGTCACGGTGGGACTCGTCATCGTCCAGATTCCGCGGTTTGATTGTTTTGATCCGTGTCGGCGTGAATCAGCGCGCGTGCCTATGCTCCTCTCTTGCCGCCCGGCGCGGCTTCGGCGCCGGGGGGAGCGGGGCATATCGGCCACGTCGGCGGCCTTGTGCACGAGCGTGAGGACGAGGCGCCGCGGCACGCACGAGCCCCGCGGACACGAGGCGCCTATAAAGGCCCCCGCCACCCCCGCCTACGCCGCACCAGGGGCATTAGGGGCATTAGCGCACACTGGCTCACCGGCGTCTTCATTTCATCTACTCCCTCCCTTACTTGACAACATCATCGCCAAGTCCTGCGGCAGCGATGGTCAGCCGAGGGGTACTACACTATAAATTAATGCGCACACACATTTTTCAGGGTTTTTTTTAGAATTTTTTTCGGAGGGTGTACTCAGATAATATATTTTGTTGAGTGAAGTACCCGGCTCGGGAGCACCCGCGTCACCACACACTCCGAGCCGTGCGAACTGCAGTGAAAGCTTAGCGTCCGTCGAGGCGCGAACACTCAGTCACTCACATCACTCACACGGACGACACACACCCAGTGCCAAAGCGATGCTCACGCCCATCACACAACGCCACCGTGCCGCCCTCGCTGACTCGGGACTAATCCTCTTCCAGACCCTCAATAACCCCAACCTCAGCGGCAGGTGGTCAGCGTCAGCAGCACACATTCCCCCCTTTGTTGCAAAAGGTTGCAGGATAAACATACGAGTCTTCGCGCCGCTGCGCGGCCTGCGACTGTCGCCGTCGGGGGTACGGAGGGGGG
>NW_026267762.1:15003-16886 GCF_000697945.3 Frankliniella occidentalis
GTTTATTTCAAGTTGTGTTATTGATGTAGATGGCTTCCCTTGTCTTGCCATTCTCAGGAAGAATTTGGATTGGGTATTGGCTTCATTATAAATTTGAGATTGTATGCTTTTGAAGGTTTCCTCTGAATTTTGTTTGTACAGATTGGACACTTGTTTTTCTAGCTGATACAGTATTTCTTCATCATTTCTTGATAGTTGTTGTTTTGAGTTGATTGCTTTTAATTGTGCAAGGAAATTATTGTATTGTTGTTTTTCTTCTTCTCTCAATTTCTTTTGGTAACGTTGGGATGCTAGTTTAACTTCTAATTTGAAGTCGTCCCATAAAGATGTGATGTCGGAGTTGTCTTCATTGGCTTTGTTATTAAAGTAGGAGATAATATTCTGAATAATTGTTTTGTAATCTTTTGATTTCAGGAGAGAGATGTCCATTTTCCAGTATGGTGGGACATATTTCTGAGGGCAATTTTGATATTTTAGAGTCACTCCTAAATGGTCAGAGAAGGATGGGACTATTTCAGAACTTATCACTGAATGGAGGTCATTGTTTTTGAGATAGATTCTGTCAAGTCTTGCCATGGGGTGGTTGTGTTGAAGGCCTCTGAAGGTAAATTCCTTGGTATTGGGGTGGAGTTCTCTCCAAACATCAGCAAGGTTGTGATAGTTTATTAGAATTGATAATTGTTGAGCAACTTCGGTCCTTGTTTCAGAACAGTTTATTCTGTCTGTTTCTGAGAGGGTAGAGTTCCAGTCTCCAGCAAGAATTATTTTTGATTCTTCTGAGACTTGGTTTAGGTATTCATGGACCTTTTTTATTAGGCTGGTTGCAGCTGGATTTTGTTGAGGCATGTAGACATTTATAAAGTGGTATTCTTGATCTTGAATTTTTGTGTGGACTGTTTGGAGGTATCCAGGCACAAGGATTTGGTGGTTGGTTTCTTGGAGAAGTTGATATACTTCATTTTGAAAGGCAATGGCAACACCAGAGGATGCCTGCACAGGAGGGTTTAAAAAAAAGTGGTGATTTCTAGGGTACACCATTAGTGACTCTTCTTTTAAGTTAGTTTCTTGAAGGAACAAGATGGAGCTTTTGGTATTATTTGCAAACTCAATTAGAGATAATTGTTTGTGGTGACTAGCTAGTCCTTTGGCATTGAGGGTTAACATGGAATGCATTGCAAAGCAAAAAAGTACAGAGGTCAGAAAAAATTAAAGATGAGGGTATTTTTTTGTTTGTTTTTTAAACATCTGGAACTTTCAAAGCTTCTAAAGCTCTTTTTAATCTTCTTTGTAGGTTGGAGTCAGTGCATACATTTGCTGCATATTTTAGTTGGGATTTAAGCTCTTCTCTTTCACAGTTTAATTTGTTTGCTTCAATTTTTGAATTTGCCTTTCCCCTGCATTTTTTGCAGAAGTTTATAAAGTCTTCTTTGGAGAGTTTTTGTTGGTCAAAGGTCATTTGAGTAACTAATTGTTCTATGAGAGAGAGTTGTCTTTTTTTCTCTTTCTTGTTTGGTCTAGGAAGTTCTTCTAGGTCACTCATGTACGACCCAGTCTCTGATTTGTTGTCATCACAGGTTAAATTGCTTCCTTCAATACGTTCTTCATCAGAGAAGATTTTGGGAAATTTGTTTGCATTTAGGTCTCCCTCTGATTCTGGAGACGACATGTGCCTTTTGTTGTTGCTTGAAGATGAGTTCAGGAGTTCGGATTTGGAGAATACGAAGTTTGCAGATGAGTCTTCACTTCTTACGATGAGTGAGTCACCTTCAGAATTACTCGTTGATGCTTTCTTGATTAGTTCATCAATGAGGCTGTATGCTGGGGTGGTGGTTTCTTGATCTTGAGTAGTCTGGATGGAGAGGGGGGGTAGAGGGTGGGGAGGG
>NW_026267762.1:16936-17327 GCF_000697945.3 Frankliniella occidentalis
CAAAGAACGAAAAGGAAAGAAAACTTCAAGTTTCCATTATTTCTAAAAAGTTGTGCACTTATCATGCACTTGTCCTGCACCAGATATACAAAGGTCCTGAGTTGTACTTTAAAGCGCCAAAGTAAATTTCAGTTTAGTGCCTCTAAACGGGCACCGAAAAGCCCTCAATGAGCCAACTAGTTTCTTTGGCATAGTTTTAGATTAGATTGTAAGGGAACTCAACCCTATGCCTCTTATAGGTAAAACTTAGCACCTTTGTTTCTTCAGTTTGCTCGACCGCTCGACAGACAATTAATAATGACACATAGATGTGATAGTTATATGACGTTACTATTTTAAAGAACGCTAAGGTACGTTAAGTATTGAATCCCTGTTTGGAACAGGAACCCTT
>NW_026267762.1:23107-24442 GCF_000697945.3 Frankliniella occidentalis
AAACGTCCAAAGACTTTTATAAACACACTGTATACAGTTAGTTGAGTTTTGAGCTGAAACGTAGACGAAGGGATTGTGCGAAGCATATTTTTAATCTCTAATACAGGGCAGGTGATCCGCGCCGTCTTTTATTTGTAATGCTTATACTGTACCGAAATCTTACGTGCGGACGGGTTGCATACTCGCACAGTGCCGTAAGGCGCCATGGCGAGCGACGTTTGGCAAGCCCGCCCGCACGCGTGAATCCGGTACAGTATAAGCATTAAAAAAAGACGGGGTGGATCACCCACCCTGTATGAATACCTGAGTAAGGTTCCGATCATTTCACTCTTTTTTCACATGCTGCCCCAACCACGCAACATCGATTCTCGTCAAGTAATTGTCAGGGGCATTTGAATCGTAAGTATGAGGACAGATCTGTGCATTGCGTTCTATTCTCGCAACCGGCATATAATAAATCCCGCTTCACCATACTATTGCACACCTGATTCCTACACGAGTTTTTTTTTATTGGTGTGAGCTTCTTGTCCAGTCCTGGTCCACCTTTTACCGCACCGACCCTCAGCCGACGCAACATACACGGCCCTGCTTTCTCGGAAGGCTCCTTCCGATCCGGCCGTTCGTCCTGAAGTCCTGAGCAGGCCTGAGGCTTATACCCTTAGGCAGGACCCGCTGTTAATTCGTCTTGTATTTGTGTCCTGTCTGTCATGCATGGTGGCCCTGCCCTGTCCTTGTTTCCCTTCTCCACCTGAACCGATTACATATTTATTTTCCTTCCTTTAATACGCACGATTTTGTTTAAAAAAATTAGGGGTGGAGCCCTTGATTTTCCCACCATTGATTACATCGGCGAAAAGGACACCTTAAAACACCGACCCGTATATAAACAGAAGGGTACACAAGAAAGGTGGAGCTGCTCGAACATGCTAAGCCTAAACTAAATTCAATCTAAAGATACAGCCCGAAAACCTCTCGGTAAGCAGTCGGTGTAAAAGATTTTAAACAGAAGGAAGAGTGACAAAAAAAAGAATACGGCCAGACAGAGCACATTATGAGTGTTACTAACTGGGTGGATAAAAATAATGTCCTCCAGTAACATTTGAGTGTAGCCTGCCCGCTCTACACTGTTAATCGATTAAATCAGTGCCAAGCACCTAGGCCAGTTAAAGTTGCTCGCCCGACCCAAGACTGAAGTCGCCCACTTATGGATTCCTAATACTGTACCATTTAAGGCCATGCGTTTGCTACTCCAGGAGTGAGATATGATCGATGCAGTGTTACATGGAAAACAAAAAGGTGTCCAGTAAGTCGCCCCAAATCTTTGGCCGGGCAACT
>NW_026267762.1:29813-30276 GCF_000697945.3 Frankliniella occidentalis
AACAAATAAGGACAAACCTGTCAGATAGGGCAAACAAAATCATTTTCGGGTAGGGGGGTCTTCAACACTTCACTATAGGTCAAACCATAGGCGCCTTAACACTTGTCACGCGAAGGGTCCACATTGACCCCAAAATAATGTCCTAGTATACCCTAAAGTTCCTAGCGCTCTCTGATGAAAACAAAAAATCTCTTCAAGAAAAGGGCTTCGTACGGTGTAGTGTTAACAAACTACACATTTTCGACATTTCTGGGATGTGCGCTTTGCTACTGTGCGCATTTAGTTACACTAAAGTGTAAATTGTAATAAACTGTGCCGAACGCAGGGGTGCAACGGAATTACCTTTCCGTTACCTACCACTCCAACGCCCTGCAAGGGCGCCGCGTGCAAGTTCACTGGCCAAAGGCGTTTTTCACATTATTAAACTATTTGCCTTATGGCAGCGTCCAATAACTACACACAT
>NW_026267762.1:35383-35772 GCF_000697945.3 Frankliniella occidentalis
GGAGGCTGCGGGTCGGGCCAAGATCAGGGGAGCAGAGCGAGGACTAGGGCCAGGGCCAGGACCAGGACCAGGATCTACCAGCCGTGCGATTCAGGAGATCGATCAAGAGAGGCTCTCCTATACCGCCTGTATAGCTCCGTCCTTGTTGCACTCATGGGGTGGATATAGGAGAGCCCCTCTTGAACGATCTCCTAAATCGCACGGCAGGGCCAGAGCCAGGACCAGGACCAAGACCAAGACCAGGACAAGGACTAAGACCAACCAGGACCACGACAACGATCATTGGTAGGAAGTCGGAGCGTTACCTTCGAACATGGAGATGCACAGCGACAACATGACTCCGCTACGCTCCACCGCGGACGCGGGCACCGGGCGTCGCGTGGCCCTCA
>NW_026267762.1:40800-41180 GCF_000697945.3 Frankliniella occidentalis
CGTGGGGAATTTGAATATTTTTTGAAAAGGATTCCCGACTTTACCAATTTTACTAAATTATTGTGTTGCTCGAGATTTCGATGTCATTTACGCAATGTTAGTCGACCCATCTTTCTCATGCTTGGACGGGAAGTGCAACTGGTAACTACATGTAATACGTCACCACCTTGCGCACTAGCAGTTTTCTAGGGAAAAGGAACATAAAAGTAATACGTTCCAGTAATCAGAGACGCTTAAAGCTGCCCGTGCATAAGTGCGAGTGTGGAGGTGGCTGCCATCACCCGACGCTCACAGTTAAATCGGAGGCATCGGTAGCAAATTGCGCTCACCTCAGCTTGACCCGGTCCCTATGAGGACAGCGTCGAGGTCAGAGGTCGGGC
>NW_026267762.1:45762-46345 GCF_000697945.3 Frankliniella occidentalis
GCCCGGCCCGGCCCCAGCCACGCTCCAGCCCTTAAAAGTCATCCGGTCACTAAATGATATTATTTCACCCGCCCGGTTGTCTGCGCTCGCCGGCCTCTGTGCCCAACGACACCGGTGTCGGTGCGAGAAACCCATAAATCGAGTTTTAGCGAATGCGTCCGTTGGTTGACGTCGATCGATGACGAAACGACAGTGTCCTATACACGATACTTCACGACTATTTTGCTTATCTCCAATATAAGACGTCATAACCTCTCTCTGCCACTATGTCGGTGACACGGCAACATGTGAGAGGAAGGTGAGACGAGATAAGCCAGTTGTACCTCTGAAGCATCGAATGAGGTATTTTATTGGAATGAAGAAGATCAGGCAGAACATGCCAGAATATCGCAAGCCTTCAATTGTTTTTCAGAAATCGTCTGCAAAAACAATTGAAAAGCAGACAGTTGAAGCCTTGTGATGTTCTGGCATGTTCTTCCTGATATTCTTATTCCAATAAAATACCTCATTCCGAAAATCGACGTCAATTTGAATGGATTGGACTTCTGTACGCTGATCGCTTACCTTCGCTGAGGTCGGCCAC
>NW_026267762.1:51071-52073 GCF_000697945.3 Frankliniella occidentalis
GTGAATCACGCGCGAAAAAGCGGAGCGAAGCAAACGGCCGTGGATCCTGCCGCCGCGCCGAGTGGCCCAACGGCCGCCGGCCGGCCGGTCGCAGGGCGAGGACGTTGGAGTTCGAGGGCGGCGGGAGGCGGGAGCAGCCCAGTGGCCTCCGGCTCTTTGTGAACGTACTTCTTTAAGTGCAAGCGGCATTTCTTAAGGCTCTTGTTGAAGTTGAAGAAGGACGCCGAGAGCCTACCGCCGTTGCATTGCGCTTGCGCTGGGGTTGTCACCGACTCCTGCTCCGACGTCGAGATCCAGGCACGTCGGAGACCTCCAGACGCCGGCTGCGGTGCCCGTGCGGGAGGCAGCCGGAGGCCGCGGTGTCATCGCGGTCCTAATCACCGGCGGCTCTGTTCTTTTTTCGGCGGCGGCTCGTTACACTCGCACCGCCCTGGGCCGCGCCGGGCCTGGCTGACTCACGGTGGACAGCTCCACGGCGGCCTCAGCTTCCCGGGGCCTCCGCCAGGCGGCGCGCCGGCAGAGTTTCATTCATAAAACGAGACGGTTGTAACCTTAGCGGTCGGCCCGGCCCGGGCCCCGACTTCGCGGATCGGCCCGGCCGCGAGGGCCTTACTCACTGTGCGGAGGCTCGCCGCGTCCATCTCCATTCACGGCTGATCCCTGCGGCATGCCCGGGGATACCAAACATCCCATTCATTCGCACTGGAGGCACGACCTCTTCACCGCAAAGCACCATCCAGGTGTAGAAGGAAAATCAATGCGCGGGAAACGAGCGTCGGCCCTCGCAGCGCAGGACGCGCCGTTTGAAATAAGACGGATGTTTTCTGCCGCCGGGCCGTCTACTCCGGCTGTAGGGCCCCCCATCTGAGGGCCCCGTCATCGCCGCGACTCGAAAGTGGTCCAGCCCGCCCGGCCCAGGTGGACGCCGCGGCCGTGACGTCGCCCTCCTGAGTCACCCGTGACGTCACGGCGGGCTGCGCTCGCGGCTCCATTCACAACCGC
>NW_026267762.1:56733-57098 GCF_000697945.3 Frankliniella occidentalis
CCCTTCCGGATAAATAAAATGAGCAGCGAAATATAACAAGAATCGGCACACACACAGGAGACCGCCTAAAACAAAACCACGCGCCAGCACAGGGACACGGGTCGGCCGGCCGGTCCCTGTGAGAACGGTAATGAGCCTTGTGGCAGCTCGGGCGCGCGTCCCCCTGCATCTCCGGGCCGCACCCGGGGCGGGGCCGGGGGGCGGCGCCCCAGACTGCACCGCGTACGTGCCCGCCACGCCACGCCACGCCGCCGGGGCTCGCACACGGAGCGCGCTCCCGCCCCCCTCGACCAAGATTTGTCATGCCTCATCGCCCTCATCCCGCCATTCATTCAAACACCATTCATTTCCTCTCCCAATTGCAG
>NW_026267763.1:0-10227 GCF_000697945.3 Frankliniella occidentalis
CTATAAATAAATAAGTAGAAACCGCCAGTGGGCAACGAAAAACGGTCGAAGAGAGCGGCGACTATAAGGGGTCATCAGAGAAAGTACGTCCGTCATTCGCCATTACAAATCTGCGTCTGGGTAGCTCTCATAGCGCCTGGTAGGTAGGCAAAATATTGGCTGCAGTGCATGCGTGTACCGCGGGATGGCCTACTCAGAGTCTCGCAGGCGCCCAGTTCCCCTCTAATTTACCATATGTTCTAAATGTTTACATGATTAAGGAAACGCAAGCGTTTGCTGGCATATGAATTTATTCTCCGTGACCCACACAAAATGTATCATTGCCTGTTCGCCGCGATGCGCCAGTGCGCGCCACACGCAAAGCACTTAATGCCGAGCAATAATTACTCCCTTAGCAGCCGCAGGGCCGGGCGGGGGCGAGCTTCGCCCCGCGATGGAGCGTTGCCTTATCTCCCACGTGCGCACACCGTGGCGACCGCGTGGCGTCTCAGCTGCAAACCGGCACACGCCAGAGCACGATGCTGCTGCTCTTGTAAAAACAAATGTAGAAAGTTGCAGTTGCAAGTGTGCAAAAACTAAACGCTTCATGATGTCGAACTGGACTGCTAGACGTCAATTGGTGCGCAAACGACATTTCATGAACGCTTCAATAAATAATGTTCAATGTTTGCACACCATATGGAGTCTGTAGTTCAGTAAAACACCATGTAATGCGCAAAATCATGAGTTGCACACTATGGTGTGCAATATTTGCACACTTGTTTTAGTGTGTGGAAGCCGAAAACAATATGAGCGCCTCTGAGCGCAGTGCATTATTGTGCAGGATGAAAACCGACGGACGGTTAACAAGGATTCGAGTGCGCACTCGGATTCCGGGAATTTTGTTTACCCTGCGGGCCTGGGCTTCGTCATAATAGCTAATATCGGAGTAATTGCAAGGACTGAATAACTGCATCTCTCTATACATTTATAGACTCCCCAAACAATGTCCATACCCCGCTCTGCTTTCATGAACGCAACGGGGGATAAATAACTGTAGTTATTGTGCGCGGGGGGCACTATCCCGCAAATGACACCTGACAGGCCGGCGCGTGGTGGCCGAGGCCGGCCGAGGCCCCCGAGGCGCGGCCCGGCGGTCCCAGCAGCGGCCAGCCCATTAGCACCCGTCATTACCTCCACGCCCGGTACAATTTTAGTTTATTATTGGGCGGGGAGGATGGTCATCGGTCATCGGGCCGCGCCGATCGGGGGGGGGACATGGAGTGTCGAGGAGAGCATTTTTCATCACAATAAAGTAAATAAATGATCGACTGCAAACGGGAAGGCCCACTGTATCCGAGAGCTCCATGTATAATGGGCAATGCCACAAGTGTGTGGCAGAATGCTTGAGCGTACAATGTAAAATAGTTTCGAATAGCAAATTTGCCATGATAACTCTATTCTTAGCAACGTGCAAAAATAAGGGTGGCATTGCATAATAAACTACTCTTTTGGAAGCTGCTCTCTACTAAACGGCAAGTTCTTGTAGCCATGGCTTCGCACTTACAAGTCTCTCGAATGATACCATGCAAGTACCAGAAGATTTAATCCCTCTAAAGAGGGACCTCTTAGCTGCTCCTCGTCCCAAAACTTGGCCGGCAAGGCCGCACCGCGTCAGACCCTCTAAACTAGGAGGAAAGGTAACGCGGGGGATGGACCACCCACGCTTCGCCACGCGGCGCTTACACGCGTGGGGGTAGGGTCAGCTTGTCTTCCATGTTGGGACTTTCAGCCAGATGACGAGATGCACCAACCAAAGATATGAATTAAACTATTTTGAACTGCGCACGTTGGTAAATTAAGTTTCTTAACTTTAACTTTGCAAGAAGTCACTTTATGTCTAAACTTCCTGCGTTATAGAGTCCCTCTTGTAAGGTCGCAATGGTGTTTTACTTGTGTGATTGTGTGTGTATAAGGTCTGCCGCGTGTCTGGCTAGGCGTCCGCCGAAGTAAACTCTGTCGAAGCGTTCGTCTCAGCCTCTCACCCGGTGTCTTCCTTTAAGCCCGAAGAGGTATCTTGTCGTTTTTCTGGGAAGGCAGTGTCCGTGACCCCCTCCCCCTTTTCAAGTCCCGCCGCACAGCCCGGCCCGTACCCCGGGCGACACGACAGCGAGGAATTCCCTTTGGGGAGCGACGCGGTGCGACGGGCAACGGCCACCTGGAGGAAAAGGGAGAACAACGAAACAAGGATGATGAACTTCTTTAGACACACGCAACTTTCGGTCAAGGTGGAAAAGGGCGTACTAACTAAGTCGGTTCGTTGCGAGGAAAAATGGGGGTAAGGGAGATATGAAAGAAAGAAGCCAATCGCGTTGCTTGCGGGCATCACAGGTCGCCCACCTTCTCGGCGTTTCATTCTTTGTTTGCCGACCGCCTGCGGCAGGGCAGGATGGGCATACTACGCAGCTTGATCTGGTCTTATCACTTTCTCACTGAAAAAAGAAATCCCTTCGCCCTTCTCTTCACGTTCCTGTGAAAATATTTACTTTACTCTTTCATTTTTTTCTGCCAATTTATGCCGTAAATTAGACAGGAAAAGAATGAAAAGGGTATGACGCCGGCATGATGACTCGGCGCGCGAGATGTAAAGTCTAACACGCTTTACGAGGAGTGTGTACGAGGAGTGTTTAATTAACACACGTTGAGTACGGTGCCAAAAAGAGGATGATGTCCCAGGACCCGACTCAGTGAGAATGTCAATTTAATTTTTTGTTTTCCGCACTGGGTGAAGGCTGTCGGGAACGTCATACATTGGGGCCCACAGTGAGGGTCAACCCGCCCTTCCGCCCTTTGTGGGACAAAACGCGGTGACCCGCGGTGTGGTTCCCAACGCACTCAACGTGTTAAGCTGTAATTAGACCGAGAGTTAATTCTCCGCTGAGTGCCGCGCTCCTCTAATGGCGCGCCCTGCGTGGGCGCGGAGCGTGGGCGCGTTTCCTCCTTCATGTGGTCCGCCGGCGCCGGTGGGCTTGTCCCTCCCACTCGACCGCCCTGACAGGTCATCCGAATACCCCGCACGAGGACGGCTCTGCCGGCTCTGCTGGCGCGGCCCGGGGCGCCTGACCGGGAGGCAAGGATTGGGTCTCATTGTCCGGATGTCGTCTGCCACGACCCCGTTACGTCATGCTGCCTGTAAGGGCCGCCGCCAATGTAACATGTAACTCAAGAGTTAACGTGAACCTTTTCTTCTCACAGTCCCGCTCGTACGTTTGTTATCGAGACACGTGCGTGGTTTGACTCTATCTCTTCGTATGAGTAATTGATTGTTATTAATTGATTCACTTCTTTCCAGAACGAGCGGCTTTATTCATTTCAAACGGAAACTTTTGTTCGCCTCTTTTCTCTCAGTCGTTTCCTCAACCTCCCGCTGCTGTTGCAGTGGCAATCACAGCACCCGCGTAGCTTAGCGGGAAGTAAGGCTCTCATCCGCACGCTTGGTGGCGATCCAAACTTTGGAGATGGATCTGAGTCGATAGGAAGGGAAATGGAAAAACGTGGAAGTCGGAGGAAGGGGGAGGCTTGTGAGGTCGACGAGCGAAAAAGAATCGGGTCGAAGACAACGTGATGAAACTCGTCTTTTCAATCTGAGGCGAACGTCTTCTTTAGGACCATGCAATTATTCTACGGTGGAGAGTCTCTAATCGTCACGCCTTGAGGACAAGAAGAGGCCCTTTAGTACACTGCAGTGCTCGACTGTTTGTTGTACGTGTATTTTCTCTAGGAATCATATTTCGTGCCCTGCCATCCGCCACAATATTCAAACGAAAAAAATGCGTCTTTCCTAGAACAGCCTAGAATGGGAATAAGCCTGGGCCCACATACTATACTGAAGTCGTATCTCATCGAAATTGCCACTCGCGAGAACTGAGGTCTGATCAATATAGTCTTCGGCAGTATGATAAATATTTGTCTTCCCGTTCGCCCGGCTGATCAGTAGTCCGAGTAAATACGCCCCCACAAGCCTTCAGTTGTGCCAGCAGAGATCCCACAGTTCATTGATTGCCTCTGGGGTTATACAAGAAAGTATGAAGCTGGTAAAACAGAGTGAACCGGTCAAAAAACCTTGACACTTCGCGTCCAATGCCTGAGTTGCCTCTTTACATAGTCCCAATAACGCGCTACATGCGCCTAAACCACGTTTTTCTCAGCGTGAACAACCCAACGAACGGGCCACTCAGACCGATAGGTACTGGTAAAATGGCAACAGAATTCTTTATAGCCATGTGAAATTCTCTCATATTACGGGCGAGCGGTGCAGAGTCGGCTGTTGAAACGCCGTGTGGGTAGGCAGACGCGCGCGCAGCTCTTGGGCGGGTGGCCTACCCTCCCGACCGCAGGCGCCCTCGTCCCCACCCACGCCCACGAGGTCCGCCGCCGCCCCTGCAGGAAGTGCGGTACAGCGTGCTGCGCTCGGCTCCCTGGCTCCCTCTAGTGACTGAAGGCCCCCGGGCCAACGAAACAGCAGCGTATAAGCTTGCTTCTTACGGCTAATTGAGGGCACCTTTTTACTGCTTGCACCTGGTGCTGGCCGGGGAGACATGGCCGAGGACCGACACGGGCGCGGCGGCGATGCGGTGTGGCGCTCAGTACACAGCAGGAGAGGAGGTAAGTAAGAGGGGAGTGGAGAGACCTTGTCCAGCGTGGAGGTGGCGCGGCCGAGAGGTGGTGCCCCCCGGGGTACCCTTCCACACCTGCTGCACGGGGCTAATTATTGCGGCTTCTGTGGCGTGGCGTAGCGTAGCGTGGCGTCCTGATATCAGTTGGACCTGCAAACAAGGTGGCGCCAGGCGGGGGCGCGCGCCGCCCGGGGAGAGGATTCAATTGCGGCACGGCCTTATTCTGGGCCAATAATCACGAGGCACCTGCGCCCACTTGGCACTGGGAAGCCAAAGGGAGTGTGTGCGGAGAGGGGCCTCCTGGGGAGAGGAGATAGGGGGACGCTCGAGAGCCTGCTGGATAGAAGCAGCCGGCGGCGTAAAGTCGAACGGACCCGAATGTTTTTCAGTTTACGATTCGGAGAGGAGTGCTGGCGCAGCAGCAGAGAGGGGATTCAATTACTGCCCAGCGTGTGAAAGCTCAGAGGACGGCTCGGGGCGCTGTTGGACGTGTGGCCTTTCGAAAGCCAAAGTCGGGGTGCATGCCGAGCGCGCGCTCCAGGGACGGTATGGGGCGGAAGCCGAGACGTTCCCTCGAAGCTTTGTGATGGTTTTGCTTCCCTGTCACCAGCAGTAAATTCGATGCAGTGACGACGTGCCACTCTGTAGGGGAGCTGCTGGGCTGGGCTTAGCTTGTGTAAGAAACACACTTGCGTGGTGGATATTGGAAGTAGGTCTAGGAATTCAATGTCATTCCTATGGAATGCAACATTTCGAAAAATCGTAATCAGAAATGACCTTTGAAGCCTTGCCTTTGAAATATTGGACCTCTTTTTTACCGACCCTGTACTGGGTTTCTTTAAAACAATATATTTTTTCTAACGAACAATAATTTGGCATATCCGCCGCTTTTACCTCCAAGCAAATTATCGCATCGCAATCGCAGTAATGCGTCGAATAAATAATGTTGTAAGCTTTAAATTCATTCCCTTTGGTTGGGATTGGCCGCACAAATCCGTCATCGTGATGGTGATGGGAGCGGGCAACAACGCCGGGCAGGGCAGGGCTTTGCTGTGCTGAACGCCTCGCCTGCTCCGCGGCCACGAGATATTACACCACAGCAAACATAACGATCATTTATCCGCGCGGAGGCCCCCGCTGTCTGCCATGGAGGCAGCAAACCGTTCGAATCAGGAACGCGCTTGACATGCAAAGCGGAAAGAACACAATGAGATTCCACGCAGGGCCGCGCGCTTCGCGCAGAGGGGGCCGTAAGGAACGGGGAGGAGGTGAGGGTGAGGGGGGGAAAGAGCATGAGCATGGAAGGGGGCGCGAGGTAGCTGCTCGTGGGCTCACGCGTGAGGAGACGAGGAGGTTACAGTATAGACTCAAATTTATTAGACAAGTCCAATTACTTCCCAGTAATTGTTCAGTGATGTTTTTACATCCCCTTTGGTTTGATTTTTCCCTGTTTTTGTCTCTTTATGGTAAAAGTATGGTGCATAAAGAGAATGAACAGGGCGATAGGGAGTTTAAAAACCGAGTCACAAACGGCAAACAAGCGTGAATTCAGTATTCACCTGTTGATATCCCAAACTGTTTTCGTTGTTGCGCGGTAAATATATGGGTATTGGCAAGTTTGGAGCATGGGATGGGTATAAGGTGTTAAGTTAGGGAACCCGCAATATAAAACGAAGCAAGCAGCAGCAGTCGATAAGTGGACTGGAGGTGAAATGGGGATAAGGAGGAAGGAGGAAAGGGGAGGATGAGTGGGGTGGGGGCGGGGGTTTTCTACGCAAGCTTGTATGAAGGTAAGGAAGGGAGGGAGCAGAGGAAAACTCTCCTGCCCCACTGATGCTGAAGGTAAAACATGAATATGAAACGAACTGTTGAGGTTCGTGCATCGGCGGGCAAAGGCCGAGCAATAAAGTAGGCTTGATGTGCTCTTCCGACAGAAGAACTTGGAGTAAAATGTTATTGCCTCGTCTTTTCACTTGTTCCTCTTTTTTGTTTTCGTAATAGTTTCATTTTCGAAACACCGACCCCATTTTGTTCGAAAGTTAACTTTGGAAATCACATGTATTTTACGTTGTTACTAATTCGGCTGCTGATTCATTTCAAAAAATACCTTTTTGACTTGTTACATTTGTAACAACAAAGCCCTTTTACAGTGTGTGGCCTTAACCCTTTGCCTGCACCCCCGGTCGTGTGAAGACTCGCACATGTGCGCTCACCCGCACCGCACGCGCGCTCACGTACACACATGCATGCGCACGCCGCGAGAGAGAGAAAAAAAATGTAGGGAGAGATCCACGACGGGCCGATATGAGAACGAGAGGGGCTGGGACGAATATAAAGAATTGCACCAAATATCTATGCTCGGCTCGCTTATCTAACGCAGTTTACGCTTCTTAGGTTTGACTTGTATTATCTGTTTGAGGGATCACCTTTCCAACTAACAGTTTGCTCTGGCCGTCACGAGGGGGGATCCGTCTCCCGCACGGCGGCCTTTTTTCATCGCTGGTCGTGGCGATGATGGACTACAGGCCTCCGACGCCTGCACCACCACCACCCGCCTTCTAGGCTCCCGCGCGCTCTCGCCCAATGAATCATCAAAACATGGAAGACTTCGTCGCGTTCGGGGAAAAATCTGGCAGGCAGCGGTAGCGCCTCCGCCGCCGCCGGGGGTGGTGGTCGTGAGGCCTTCGTAACACAATAAATGCTCGCCCATCCGTCTCCGTCAAGGAGGCAGTATCGAGAGGACTGCTGTGCGCGCCGCGGGAGCAGCGAGACGGGCGCAGGGGTTAGCGGCGGGCGGGACACGATAACCCGGAGCTTAGTCAAGAGGAAAAACAGCACACTGTCAAACTGCGGGCGGATTCTAGTTTTAATTGGGTCCCACCATTATTCTGGTGCTGCGGCGGGTGGGCCAAAGAATACGCCGTGGCCGGGCGGGTGCCCCACCCTGGTGGGGGCGCCTGGCTCGGCCCGGGCCACCGCAGCGGGAAGCGACCAGGAAAGTCATTAGAATAAAGAAGCTGAGGAATAAAAGACACCGGGGTTGCGCGGGGAGCAGGTAGATAAACATGGTGTTTCCCCGCATTAACGAGGTAACCCGATAAGGTAGAGAGGCCAAAAAATGTGTAAGATTTGTTCCACATGGCAGAATAAGAAAGGCACACTATCATTGCTGTTGAATAAAACGCAGGGCGATGGCTTTTGGCTATGTGAAGAGTTTTTTTCTCTGTTTTAAATTACGCCGCGGACTTGGTCTCTTAGCGTAAGCTAAACCTCGGTTGCGGAACAGAACACCACTTAAGCCTTCACAACCGTTTGTGTGCAGAGTAATTGAGGTGAGACAAGAAGAAGAGACGTCTCTCCGCGAGGGGAACGGAAGTTAAACAAGCAGGACCCAGCGGGCCGAGGTCCAGTGACAGATGCAAATGTGGTCTGAGCCTCATCCCACCCTCCGAGGCTCTACTTAATTCTGGCAAATTGGATTCAAATGCTGCGACGGTGCGATGCCAAAAGGAAATCCTCGTGCTCGGGCCCGCCCGCGCAAAGATTTATTATTTCCCATTTAACAAATAATAAAACACGCAGAAAACTACATCCAACTGGATTCAAAAAGCGCGCCGTGCATGCCGGCCAGTGGTTGCAGGCGCGCGGGGACTGACCGGGGTAGAGAGGCCGGAAATCCTGGCCCTTTATGTAGGCAAATGCCGGGGCTCCAACCGAGGCTCCACTCCACCACCGAGGTCCGACCCCTTTTGCACAAGTGGTCCTCTGCTTTGCCGCGTCTTTACAAAACAGAACAGTCGTGTAGCAGCAACTGATTCTATAGAATACAATGGGAAATGTAGTGTATGTTAACCTCGAGTCCACTCCACGAACAGCTCCAAAAAAAGAGTGTAAGGCAGCGGGATCGGGCGGCATGTGCCTGGACGCGGCTGCACAATTTGTATGCGGGTGGCGGGAGAGGACAAGGCAGGCGTGACACTGCGCCATCACTTTGGAGGAGCGGGAGCGTTGCCCTCGTAGAATATCGAATCCTTCGCGCCGGCATATAAATGACTGGGGGGTCCACTGAACCGTGAGCCAAGTAAGTAGTGTCGCCCGCTCGGCGATAAATCGAAAACAAAAAACATCGATCGCTCCTTCAAAGTCGTTTGCAAGTTCTTCAACGACACGGCTTGGAAAAGGGCGTCCAAGTGTCCAAGGAGGTGCAATTAGGTACTTCGTTTAACGAGTAAAACCAAGGCAAATAATGCAACCGCAACCCTGGGAACAACAACAGTATTTTTTATACTTCGACTATGAATAGTGTTTTTTTTGTGTTTTTCTAAAAAGGGCACCGAGTAACACCCGTCATGGCTCGTTTAGCAGGTCACACGAAACTTACTTTTTTGAAGAACAAATCTCTCGTTGAAACAGAAAGAGAACCACTACTATACTGGCAATAAGGACAAGAGACACAACAAACAAGCAACTGATTTGCTTTAACATTTCGTGTCGGTCGAACATCCTCTTCCATACGCACACACACTAACACGCGTGGAGGCTCGTGCGCACCATAGACGCCCAATGTGCCTGTCGTGTTCGGCACTTGTCGCGAGGAGCGCTCGAGGGTGGATCGAAGCCTAACGCTGTGCCCTGCGCTCCCTTTGCTTTGTGCCACAAAGCGAAGCCTGCAGCTACTCGTGTAGTAGTGCTGCCACTTTGGTTGTTTGCAGAGCTGTGCGAGCTGTGAGAGCCTCCCACCTCCCAGTGCCAGCCGGCCAGGTAAGTGGCAGCACCGCGAGTGCTTGCTCGTCGAAACGGACAATTTAGCAAACGCGCGTTCAGAGACAATATTTTGCCTACAAATGAGGAAATTTAGGGAAACGCCAGGGATCCCATTTTCAGCCCCTCTGCGAAATTAAATCGTTTCTCAGCTGTAGGAAAAACAGAAGGCTCTCTGCCACGCTCAGATGATGAACCATAAATCCGCAACGAACTAAGGACCTTCAGAAAAAGACCTTACAAAACAATAAACGAAAAAAAAAAATATATGTATACCAAGAAAGACCACACTGCCTTACCTTGCAAAAGTCCAAGTCGGAGCCACTGCATTACATTGTGAAAGAGGGAACGATAAAATTGTATCAGACCTAGTCTCCTGCTATCTAATTCTATGATTATTTCATGAAGTTTGCTTGTATAAGACACGACCGATGGCCAATCGTCTACCAATTGTTATTGAAATGACCCGGGACAGTTGACACGAACCCGAGAAATGACATTATTTCAAATTTAAGGGGGGACGTTTAGCTCGACGCATTTACTTAAATTTAGAGTAGCAATACTTCGGAATCTATTCGTACCTATTGTCAGTCATTAGTGTTTCTGGACAGCAATTTCCGGCAATTTCGCTTCCATTTTTTTACTAACTTTTGCTGTTTTCTTAACAATAGTTTTGTCTTAAAATAACAGAAGACCGTCAAGACTAAGAAAAGTGTAGTTAGTTGACCAATGACAATATTTGTTGTTGTAAAGGTGGATTCAGAGTTCACAAGATGCGAGCGTGATTTTCACGCCGCTAGCGTGAAAAGAG
>NW_026267763.1:10556-15778 GCF_000697945.3 Frankliniella occidentalis
AACTCTTGCAGATTGAAAATTTATTTCAAAGTACACCCATGAAAGAAAAGCCGACCCGCTTTAGACTTTTGGAAAAGATCAAGTGATTCACCCCTCGATTTATTGAACCGCGTTGAGTGTGTCGACGTCCCGAATTTGGGGCAACTTGTCGTAGCCTCTGAGTCCGTGGCTCCCCGGCTTGCAGAACCTTCCACGCCCGCAGCCAAACTCACCAAGGGGCTCCCCGTCTCCCCTGTCCGTCTCTCATTACTTCCCGATCTTGATAGTGCGAAAGAAACCCCCTCCCCTACTACTGTGAGGAGCGGCGGGGCGGAGGTGGAGGAGCACCAGCACCAGCCCTGGGGGACTCTTGGGACCGAGCGCGCGTTACAAACCAGCGACAGCAGGGGCGAGAGGGGAGGAGAAGCGGGGACAGTTTTCTTTTCGGAGAGGTGGTTTCTTTTCATAATGTACGTGTTCGGCTCGATTCCCAGCTGCACCTATCTTTACACGCCTCTGGAGTTTTATTTTATGCAACAGAACAACAGTGTTGTGCTGACTGTTCTTTACTACATTGCTATTCTGCGAGTCCCAGATGATAGAACGTGAAAGTGAAGTGATCGTGCACCTCAGTCGGGTGCATATAACGCCTGTCGCATTTCGGCCCCTCTCAGGAATGGCTATCCGACTCGCTCCTCCCCTCTTGTCTCCCCTCGCCATGGCCTGCAGGGCCCCCAGCACCGCTCCGCTTTCTGGTCTTGTAGATCTTACGCGACGATAGACCCAGAAAATTGTAGTCCGTCGGGCGGAGCACTTCTAATTTTCGCTATTAACGCGGTGTCGGGACGAGCATGAATCAGAGGGAACTGCGATGGGGTGGGAGAGCGCCCTTTTTCGGACACTGCCGGAAACTTTTCGGAAGCTTTAAATCCAGGCATCTCTAGCCTTGACCCTAAAAAGAGTGATCGAGAGTGATATAGTATTTTATATACACAAATCTGAGCGCGGTGTAGTGATGGGCCAGTTGCCAGTTTTGGCCTGCTACCTGTTCGGTGCGCGGTCCGGTGGTACTGCACACCTCCATCACGACCCCAGTCTCTCTCCGCTGGGGCCGGAACCTGTTGTGAGGTGACGGATTTAGATGGATGTAACCCGCAGGGTAATTACAACTCCCGCTCTGTGACGTTGGCTGCAACGCCGAGCATCGGACATCAGCACGGTCCAGTCCCACGGCTGGGCAAAACAAACATCAGGTGAAAACCAAACGTACAGTGTTAACCAAGACTTGAGCGCTACAACGCAATGACATTTAAGATTTATTCATCAAGCAAACATTTGTTTTTCTTGTGCCCAGGAAAGTATATTTGCGTTTGCACGAGACAATCTTTACAAGCAAAAGTGTGTGACATATCACTGGTAAAACAAGTGTTTAATTTTGCACGTCAATTGACGTTTAAGTTCAAGTGTACATTTCCTCGACACTTTGTGGTGTCTAACTATGTTATACGTCAATTAGTTTTTAAACTTTCGACTCTTCTGAAACGTATAGCAGCTGCACACCGTATGGTTTCCTATTGACAGCATAGAATTGTGTGTGTCCAAGTGCACACTAAATGGCGAGGGACAATTTTTGTACGTAGGCTGGATGTGTCTTTGAGCACATCTAAACCAAATGCAAATTTGCATCCAAATCACACACAAAATATAGCATTTGTACCTAGCCTAGGTACACTTTGTACCTCTGTACAGACAAATTTGTATCTGATGAAGATGTGCTCAAAGACACATCTAACTAAGGTACAAAAATTGTCCCTCCCCATTTAGAGTGTGTGCAGAATTCAAACGTTTACAAAACGCCTAAAATTTGCACACCACGCAAGTGTGCAACCTGAGTTAAACACCATGTAATGTGCAAAATCACAACTTGCACACGTTTGGAGTGCAAATATTGCACACTTGTTTTACCAGTGTATCAACACATAAAAGTGTGTGACGTGGTACTTTTGGCTCACACTTGTGCGAATGTCACACTTCTATTTGTGCAGATTTTCTTGCAGCTTTCAAGAAGTGCCAAGTGGGGGGGGGGGCGCTCTTTTTCGCCAGGTAGCCTTGCATTGGGTCATCTCTGGTGCGATCGCATTCGGCTCGATCAGCGCGATACCCCCACCCAGCATCTCTTCCTCCCTCTCCCTCCCCTTTTCTCCCCGATGGTCGCCCTACCACCAAATATCCCTCCCCCCTTCCCCCCGGACATAAAACACGAGGAGGAAAAATTGCGCTGCCTTTCTGCTCTTGGAATACAACAATAAGGGGTGATCGGCCGCTCGGGCGCGCGCCGGCAGCAGCCTGTTCGTCGTTTCGATTTGGCTCTCTGTTTCCTTTGCAGCATCACGCCGCGCGACGACTTTGTACGCTTGGCTTCCGGTCGACATGCTCTTTTTTCTTCCTTTTGCCCTCTTCGCCAATGTGACCATGACACGGTGCTCGTCAGCTTTATTTATTTTTAGGCCAAGCCCTGAAGGCTTCCCGAATTCTTCCTCTTTTCGAATTCACAGTTATTGAGGTTGTACTAACAAATGATTAGCGGAGGTGATAGCTTGTCCAGCTCGCTAAAAACTCTAGACGGCGTTTTTTTTAAGTAAGAATTTTTTGACGGCTCCTAGTCGCACATTGATCTTAGTTGTAAACGTATCTAAAGTTATTACTAACTCCATGCTTCGTTTAATTTACCGTTAAAAATCCCATTCAAACCTTCCTGTGCTGGAAACCGTATGCTAAGTAATACTGCATCTAACCTGGTGTGATTGGCTTTCAGCACAAAAATGGCACTGACTTTCAGGCAATTTTTTGTTTTGTTTTGCAGAGCAGTACACCAGCTGTGGCTCGATTCCTAGTTTACGAGACACTTCCTATCGCGAAACTGCGCCATGAATCTGTTTAGTCCTTCAATGTGTTCCACTTCACATACTGATGTGCCCGATACAACCCCGAGAGGCCTTCTAACGACTTTCATCGCTGCGGTATGGCAGCCTGGGGACTGTCAGTTTGTCCGGGACTCCGGTACAGAGTCATAACGGGAGGGGAGGGCGGGGTAGGAGGCGGGGAGGTCGTGACAAGAGCGGGGGAGGGAAAGAGAGAGGAGGGAGAACACACTAAATGGCGAGGGACAATTTTTGTACGTAGGCTGGATGTGTCTTTCAGCACATCTAAACCAAATGCAAATTTGCATCCAAGTCACATACAAAATATAGCATTTGTACCTAGCCTAGGTACACTTTGTACCTCTGTACAGACAAATTTGTATCTGATGAAGATGTGCTCAAAGACGCATCTAACTAAGGTACAAAAATTGTCCCTCCCCATTTAGAGTGAAGTGAGGGACGCTAGGCAGGATGAGAAAGTGGAGAGCGGTAGAGACATACCGTTACAAAAGGAATCTGATTTTATCTTTGCATGTTTTCGCACCAAAAAAAAATGCTTGACTCACACCCGCTGGCTATGGCCGAATTCCTCTGGGAACGAAAATATTTGCGGAGCCTGCCTGCCCTGTAGGCGCGCTACCGGTGCGGCGCAGCACGCAGCGTCCCTACGCCACCCCGCGCTAGAGCAAACTTAAGCAGCGGCCCGCTTTTACAGATTTGCATTGTGTTTGTGTCGTGATACCGGGCCATGCCGGGCCCTCTGCTGCCGTTGACAAAATCGTAGATTTAGTATGCGTGGCACGTTTTGCTTGTGCATGATGTCTGCTGCGCCACGCGCTCGCCTCGAGGCTGGCGTGGCCTCCTGCCACTGGCGGAGAGACAGCACAGTCGGACATAGCGTTGAGCGTAATCCTCTAGCTCATCGCTAGCTGGCTTCCCACCCACCCCTTTACCACTGCAGTGACTGGTGCACTGTTGTTAAATTCTTGGCAAAGAGTCCCATGCTTTCGTCGACTTTCGATGTTATAATGGCCAATGTTGTTTCAAAAAATTCGAAAAATGGTGTATAACGTAAAGTTTGTGTAACAGTGTAAAACGTAAAGTTTGTGTAACAGTGTAACTGTTCATTTGCCTCGGAATTTGCCCGGTTCAACGCGCTCGGTTCACCAGTGTTGCGGGTCTTCCGGCGCGGCGCCGGCCCCGGCGCTTGGTCGGCGTCACGCGTCGAGGAGTGCTGCAAGCAAATTGCTCGTCCGGATGACACTGCGTCTGGCGGCGCGCCTAATTGTGAGCTCTCCCCCCGGGGCGAGGGGCGCCGGGGAGGCGGCGCGCGAGCCGCTCAACAAGTGCCCGGGGAAGAAAAGGAGGTGTCGGCCCGGGTGTCCGGGGAAATGATTGTGCGCGCGCGACATGCGTCCTCCTGGAAATCATGGAGTGCGACGGCATGCCTGCTTGCTGCTGCTGCTGCTCGCTGGGCCAAGGTTAGTCCTTGACCCGAAGCCCTCTCCTAATACCGCACGCTAAAAAAATGTTTGCTAGTTGAGCAACATGTTTGGCTGAAATAGTTTTATACCAAAGGTTATTTTGCTACTATTGCAAAAAAAAAAACTTCAGAATTCAACATTTTTTTCTGAAATAGCAGAGTTGTTTGCGTAAAGTAAAGAACGTTTCGCACTTTCGAGAAGAAATTTACTGTTACTTGTATTAGCAAATATAGTTTGCTGACCTAGTTATCGCCCCTTTTTGCTTGCGGTCGTCGGTCGGTATTTTGTTATCCTTCGCCTTGCTAAATTGGGTGGACCGAAAAATTTACAAAGCTACGGTGCAGGGCGAGTCAACAGTCGGAAAACGTTGCTCTTCGCCTTGACGACAAGACACCCGCAGTCAACGCATTGAAGTCAAATCAATTTCGCCATTTTCTGATTCTTTGGTCGAGATGAAGCGCGGAGGAACGCCAGCGAGGGGGTGGGAGGAGGATGAGGAGGGAGAGAGAACTCTGCGCCGCGTCTGCTCCCCACGCTGACCCGCGCTAGCAATTTGCGCCTTCTTGTTTCTGTCGTGTCGCGATGTCGTGGACAGAGATGCTGTTCCCGAGGGGAAAAAAAAGCGGAAGCCATCGATAATTTGCCGCGTAGGGAGGGCCCATTGCTGCGGGGAGGAGAAGGGGATGGGGGTGGAAGCGGCTTAAACTGGTGGGGGTGAGAGAAAGGGTGGAGGAGAAAACACGACGTGGACAGCAGGCCTAAGGAAGAGAGAGAGGGGGGAGGGAAAGAAAGGGAGAGAGAGAGAGAGAGAGAGAGAGAGAGAGAGAGAGAGAGAGAG
>NW_026267763.1:15828-26124 GCF_000697945.3 Frankliniella occidentalis
AGAGAGAGAGAGAGAGAGAGAGAGAGAGAGAGAGAGAGAGAGAGAGAGAGAGGGTTGAAAGAGAGGGAGAGGCAGGAAAGATAAAGGAGCGTAGATGGAGGGGAGAGGGCAGGCAGGCCCCCCGGAATTCGGCGGGTTGGCGCGGCAGGGTGCCTTGGGGCGCGGCGTGGTGGGGCGCGGCACGGCGGGGCGAGGCACGGCGCGGTGTAGGGTGGCGCGGGGCTCTGTGGCTTGTCCCAAGTCACCATCCTGCCACACTCAGACCCAATAAGTCAGATAATTTGACACGACCGCCGCGCGCTCTCTCACTCTTGCGGTCGCGACCGCCCTCGCCTCTCCCTCTACCACTTTCACTGTCTGCTTGTTACATCCATAGCCCGCACTCCCACCTTTTGATACAGTGCCAGGCCAGGTCAGTTCTTGTCCTCACATTCTAGATACTTGTCTGCTCTTAATAATTTGATTATAAACATAGCAACTGCGCGTAATCAATGCTTTGATAATTATACATTTTAACATTCTTGCCCTATTTCGAGTCTTGATTCATTGCTTTAATATTTTACCAGTTACGTCTAATAACTTACGGCCCACAAGAATGTGCAAAAACTCATTGAACGCGCACCCTCGACATTTTGAAAGTTGGTGATCAAATCAGAAATGGTCGGGGTGGTCCAAAGCTAAAAGCGGGAGCTTAACAAAAGATGGAAAATTAATCAAAAGGGAGGAGAGGACCGACCAGTTTCGCGTTGGCTGCGCGCTCAGAAAGGACGCCCGTCATTCTCAGATTCATTTCGCGAATCGGGGGCTCGGCGCCTGCGAGACTTGGAATAGGCTATCCCGCAGTATACTCGTGCACTCCAGGAAAGATTTTGCCTACCCACCAGGCGCTATGAGAGCTTGCAGAGTCCAAACTTCTTCTCCCCCTGGCCTTGGTAAGCTAGAGGACACTAAATCAAAGATCAACCATAACACCATCCAATCCAATCACCCCTTCATCAACGCCCCACCCAATACCCTCTCCCTCTCACCCGTTAATAATAAGTAAATACTGTGAGGCCTACGGGCAACAGCACACCAACCCTTGTAAAAATCCAACTATAACAATTTGACGTCAACAAAAACCGTTTTAGAAACTGAAAAACTGTACAAACTTGACACATAAGTATCGTGGCGAATGGCCGACGTATTTTCTGGGTGACGCCCTTGGCCCGAAACGACTCATCAACCCGTGTTTTTTCGCAGTTTCTAATTTTGGGTGTACTGTACATCTACACAACTATTGTGCGTCATCGGACAGAGGCCGAGACAAAGGCAAGCGGCGCGTCGGGAGCGGGCCGCGCGGCCGGGTGAAGAGGGCCGCCGGGCCAATTCAAGTGCAATTAAATTGGCATTTGGCGCCCCGGGGAATTCAGAGAGAGGGGTGTCGTGCCTGTAACCGCCGTTGGCCCGGGACGGTTGGCAGGGGTTAAAACGGTTGATGGGGAGACGGGCCGGAAGAGGGATGGAAGTGGCAAACGGATGGGGAGGTGCGCGCAAGGTGGCGTCGGGCCCGCCCGCTGCTGTACTGGTGAATCAGAGCGAGTCCTATATACGGTATTACTGAGATGCGGACAATCGCGTGCGGAAACGAGGAAATATTT
Organism: Frankliniella occidentalis; assembly: GCF_000697945.3. Classification (NCBI taxonomy): domain Eukaryota; kingdom Metazoa; phylum Arthropoda; class Insecta; order Thysanoptera; family Thripidae; genus Frankliniella; species Frankliniella occidentalis. The sequence continues at coordinate 17,469 of NW_026267763.1, forward strand.
ATGTGAAAAAGAGAGGCTCTGGCTGAGGCGAGAAATAAAACTGGTGGAAAATTGAGAAACATTGCAGTGAGACCAGCGCGGAGCAGCAAGTCCCAGGATTTGCTCTCCCGCAGTTGGGCCCCCCTCCCCTTCCCCTCCACCCGGCCGACCTTCTCTCACGCTCTTGTCACGACCCACCCCTTTTCAATCCATCTCCTTCTCTCTCTTTAACTTTCGCTCCACTGGGTCTCAGGACCGCGTGCTGAGAGCAATGAAGACGGCTGCCCTGATGAGGCCCGTAGAGACCCTATCCCGCCCCCAAAACGGACAGTATGTGTGCCGCACTGTTTTCCTCACATCTACAAACCAAGCTTATGTGAAAAATGGTTGTGAAATAGTTTCGTTTCCGTGATGACGAGCTTCTTTAAAACACCACATATTTGTTTCAAACCTAACATTGACTGTTGTTTGACACAATAATTAACGTTATTCCTAAGAAGCTTGCATATGATTCATTTGTAATATGCGCGCTGTACCGTGTTGCGCCGAGTTGCTCAGAAAATAATAGTATCTTAGTCTGAAACTGTTGATTTCTTTGCAGGTGGCATCTTGTATCCCTGCTGTGTACGGAAACGTTGCCTGCGCCGCCGAACGCCGTTGACGAAAGAACCAAAAGGATCGAGGTAAGCTGGGGGTTCAGCCTTCCAATATCCGATGCGGGGCATAAACTTCCGCCTCGCCGTGTGCCGCAGCCCTTTGCTCTCCCGCTGCGCCAGGCAGGCCGAGCGGCTTTTGCATGGAGCGGCGATGACCGATCGCCCTGCTCTAATCTTCGATAGCGACCACCTCCGCCCTTTCTCCGCCCTCCTCCCCCCCCTCCCTCTCCGCCTCCAGGGTACCTGCTCCATTTTTTACCGGCGTCACAAGCTTTGCGCGCGGAGAGAATATATACGGTCCGAGTTACGTCCTTGTTCGTGGCGGCGCCCCTCACCATTACTCTTGGGATGGCACGCCCCGCCCCGCCGTACCTATGAGCGCGAGGGGGTTCTTTATGTGGCGGGGCGTGCTGGCGTGGCGGTGCAGCTGGGCGTGCCACAGGGTGGTGGCACAGCTTTCGATATGCGAAAGGGGCATTATGCTACGTTTTTTTTTCGTCCGCACACAAAGACGAAAACAAATTCCTTTTTTTTCTGGTTCTCTCTCCCCAAGGAATAGACGCCTATGTGCACAGCCAACAACATGTGCTGATCTTGCTATGTAACATTTTGACAGGCCAAAAACTGTTGAATTTTGACGCAGCATAGGCACATAGCTGTGTAACGAGGATTAGTGCCAAGCTCCTGTTTCGGAGTGTGTGAGCTTCGCCTCCTTAAAATCCGGACGCGTTAGCGCCTGCACAGCCTCTGAACTACGCGTGGCTTAGAAAGTTGCCAAGACGTCGAAGCGGTTTGGCGAGTGGAAGTTGTGTCGCGTCGCCAGACCCAACCCCACCTTCACCCCTCTGGTATGCATCTTGCGGAAACCTATATGGTGTGGCTTTGGCACATCACATGACAGAGACGCTGGAAGTTTAGCGCTCTGTTAAAAGTGGCTATATTGATATCATAGGTTAATTAATATTCAGCCTCTTTTTATCTTCTTGCTTGCTAGTAAGAATAAACTTTAACAGTTTGCAAAGCACCCGAAAAGGGAAATTTAAAGTCATAACGTCACAACGTTCAAATAGTAACAAAAAAAAGATAGAATAAAACTTTAACCCGAGAAACAATTTTCCCAGTAACTTTATTTTCCTATCTTCAGTCCTCGACGCCCCCATTCGGACATCTCATGTTGCATTGGCGACAGGTGACACTACTTCGTTCGGCACCTGCCTGTAGCGCTCCGTTCGTCTGTCGTCCTCCTCCAAAAGCTTTTATTTGAGGCCTCAACGACGGCGGCCTTTCTTACACTAACCCACTTTCAAAACAAAAAACAAAAAACAAAACAAAAAAACGTATGCATTTGTAGTTAAAGTAGTTTTTGCAGTTGTAGTTTTTACAATCTCTGATATCTATGTTTTTTTGTTTGTTTTGTTTTGTTTTTTTTGCTTTCGTTCATGTTTTTAGTACTATTTGTTTTTTCTTTGGACAACCACAGGAGCTAGGACTACCTCACAAACTCCAACTCGACACAACTCACCACCGAGGGGGAAATCACTTGGGTTCGTAGCGTACGGGCTATTTCGTGGTATTTCGCCTGCCATTTCGGTTATTTCACCTGCCACTTCGGGTATTTCTCGCCTATTTCGGATTATTTCAGGGTATTTCGCGGTATTTCGGAGTATTTCAGGGGTATTTCGCGTCTATTTCGGGTCTATTTCGCTCTATTTCGCCTTTATTTCGGACTATTTCGGGGGAAGGTGTACGAACCATTTCGCAAGTGATTTCCCCCTCGCTCACCACCACGATAGCCTGCGCCACACCCCACATGCCAGACTCCGTACCGTTTCATTTTTCTTCGGGGCGTGGCGGGGCGTCGAAGCCTTTACCGAGGGGCGGCGGGGCGTGGGGGCCCCGCGGGTGGAGCCAGCGGCCGATAACTCGCCTGGAGCCGTTATCCCAGTGGAGGGGAAATGAAACGCCGCCGCCCCGAAAGGGAGACAATCGCGGATGCAGAGCAGTGCGTTATCGCAGTACATCAAATTTCCTGTCCCTCACTTCAAGATTGTACATCAGCTGCTCCTCTTTTGTTTCGACTTTTTTTGCTTCCAGCGCGCGCCCTTGTGTGGATGCATGATATGTCGCTGAAAAATACGCCGCTGCTATGGTTTCATTCGAGGCGGAAAAGTGGGGAGGGGGCGAGGTGGGAGGTGGCTTAGAGAGGTCTCCCATGATTAATACGGAGCGTTGTGGGACTCTGCGCCTGCATTGTGGAAACACTCCGTCATGGGGACAGTAATACTGTGGCCGGCCCGGGGTAAATGGGGGTTAAAAACCTCACGCACGCGACGTGCCTGTCGTACGAACAGTCGTATTACCCTGCCATGCGTGCAATAGTACACTCTTACTAAAAAATGTATCCTTTTTATCCAATTAGTTGGTGGGCTTCAAAGCTTCCAAACTTTTCGCTAATTTGTTTGTAAGGATTTAACAGCGCATGAATTTACGTCAGCAGAGTGAGTACGGGCGTAAAATGTTGGATAAAAGCTGGAGGTCAGAGACAATCCGCAATCACACAACCACACTAGGGGCTGTGTTTTGTAATGTTGCTGGCGGAGGTGAAAGAGGGGAATGCGCGCATGTGCGTGGCGTGTGTGAGTGTGTGTACGCGCTGCGCGTAGTTTGAACACAACTGGTTGGGGATTTGAGCTCGCTGCCCGCCGCGCCTCGCGGCTCGAAGGCATTCCGCCCGTATCGAGTTATTCTGCTCGGCTCCAGATAACACTGTGCGCCCCCCCCCCCCTCCACTCCGCGCCCGCGCCGATGACAATGAAGAAAGCGTTACTTCGTCGAAATCTATAGTTTGACGATTGAGTACGAATCGTCTTCTAGTTTTGTTCGCCGAAAATATCGAACGCGGGATTGCCATAACATCCATAACACCGTGTGATGGTTCTCAGTAAGTTTCAGCCAGATCGGATGCACGGTTGACATTTTCTCGCGTATCAGGCTTCGCGGTACACTCATGATATGGTTTCTTACATTCAAGGAAATTCCATTGAACGATTAATGCTCTCTTGATTTGGTTCGATTTGTAGTCGGTATATGTATCAAAATGTTTTCCTTTGATGATTTTCTGAACATTTTTTAAAATGGAATATCCTCGAATCAAAGAAACTATATTCTGACTACCCCACAAAAAGTTGCACTGTCGTGGTGTACGCCTCTATTATTGTCATTATTGGCTGCCGGCAGCCTCTTGCAATGTCCCACCTGCCGTGCCGTCTGCTATGCCTATTTGTCTTCACTGCAATTGGGAACCCCAGTCTATTTCAAACGGAATACTATTGACGAAGTACAAACCTACTAGTTGTCGTGTTTCGGATTGGGGGAAGGGGGGAGGGGCAAGACTGGCATTGACCACTTTGCGGGCTTGTTTGACTCCGCCACACAGAGAGCGGGGGACCGGGCACAGCAAAATCAGTATACGAACGCACCCAGTGCTTTTGTTTTTATAATTCTAGTATTCCAGCCCGTTTGCGAGCAACAGGCGCGCGCAGTTGCAGCGAAGCACCGAGCAGAAGGGCCGCTTCCCTCGCTGATTGTGATATTGAGCAGAGATGGCGGGGATGCGCCCGCGCGCCAACCTCGAGCTGCCGCCGGCAACAGCAGAGCGGGCGTGTTCAGACCAGCTGGGCCGGGGCCGCAGGGCCGCTGGCGGGCCGCTGCAGCTGCTGCTTTCTGCTCGGCTTAAATGGCCCTGAAAATGAGAAGCAGCAGCAGCGAGGCAGGCCGGAGCAGGGACGAGGGGCCCGTCCGCAAAGTCGCGCCCCGGCCCCGGCCCCCTTTGTCCGGGGCCCACACAGGGGGCGGTAAGCGCGCGCCTTTGGCACGGCCGGCGCGGCGGCCTCGGCTTCCGGGGAACTCGACGTGTTTTTTTTTTTTTACGGGCCCTTCGCTCTCCCTGCTGTCCCGACACGGGTTGGGTCCGGAGCGAGCTGTGACGCACCGCGTGAAGCCCGTGGGCGTGACGGACTGGACTCGGCGCCCCCGCCTCCCCCTCGCGCTGCGGGCATGGAGGCGGTACAGCGGCGCGCGCGGGACTTTATGATGAGGGAGGCGAGGCCCTCCCGGCGGCCCCGGTGGCCCCGGCGGCCCGCAAAAGGAACCCTCCTCGCAGGAGGAAGAAGCGGCAGGCTTTCGCGGCGCTCTCGGGCAAATCGATGTCGATACGATGTCATCTTGACGGAAAGGTGTTTTTTGTCATCATCTGCGACGGGGGCCGAACGCGGATGAAAAACTTTTTTGTTCGGTCCGGAGTGCAAACAAAACAAAATGACGAGTGCGCGCGGTTTACAAATAATATATCAAAGACCATCCATCACTCCAGCCGGAGCCGTTTGTACTGTACCCTACAATGCAAACGCTCGGTGCTTTGTTTCCAGCGACAGTGATGACGCGGGACATCGATACGCTGGGTACGCCTCTTGTCTCTCCTGTTCGCTTCACTGCCGCTGGCGCCCTCCCACGCGGTCCCGGGGGCCTGCGTGTGCGTGCCAGCGTCTTTGCTCTATGTTTCCTAATTCGGGCTTAAAGCAGACACCATAGCCTTTTCCTCGTTCCCCCTTCTCCCCACTCTTCCGGTCGTCTCCTCCTGGTCCAACGCCCATCTAATAACCGATTCACGTGCCGAGGCGTATGCCATACCGGAGCCGTACCTGCAGTGCACGGGACCCCATGCCACGCCAAGCCACGCCAGCCGACTTTATTTCCCCCGGGGCGTCGTGGCGTGGCATGGCGTGGCGTGGCCGGGGCCATTGGCAGCGTCAAGCTGAGCCATATCACTCCCGCTCCGACTGACTCGCTAAATGGCAAACTCGTGTTCAAAGCGGCGTACTCGTCTCACGGCATTACAAAGCCGCTCTCTCTGCCCCCCTCCCTCCCCTATTTCCCATCCCACCTTCTCTCTCTCTCTCTCTCTCTCTCTCTCTCTCTCTCTCTCTCTCTCTCTCTCTCTCTCCCTCTTCTCCCCCTCTCTCTCCCTCTCTTACTCTCCCCTTTCCCCTATCTCTTATCACGTGCTCTCCTCCCCACCGTCTTCCTCTACCACCTCCGTATCTTGTAGATCTCCCCCTGGCTGCCTGCGCGCCCCTTTCAGCACTCGCACCCCACACGCTCACCCACCCCCTTCCCCCTTCTCCTCGGGGTCGGAAAGGGGCTGTGATTATCCATAATTTTCATATAAACTCATCATTGCAGTGCCCCCTTCCCCCCTCCACCAATCCGAGCCACCTGAATACCGGTCGGCATCACTGTCATTCGACAAATACTCTGACGATGCGCATAGCATTGGACAAAGAACAAGACGTCGTGGCTGGCATCGGTCTGAAACCCGACTCCCGCTGAACTGAAAACAAAAGCCGGGCCTGGCGGTGGTGGCGGCGACCCTTGACAAACTTTTCTCTTTTGATAAAGAGGAATGGGGAAACGGGGGTTGGTTCGGCCTCGCGACCCACGCGGCGTACTCCACCTCGCTCCGCCCAGCCCCACCCTACCCCATCCGGCCCCGCCCCGCGGGCTCCCCAGCCCCTCCTCCACAGTTCAACTTCTTCCCCAGTGGGATTAAGGATTTACGATAAGACAGTGATGCCCCTTTATGCACGCAGAGGCCGTGCCATCCAGCGATCTGCCAATCATACAGCGAGCGATTATCCCGGGATCATCCTCACAATAATTTTCAGTATAAGAAGAAGCACAATCACCAACTTGACATTCTGTTCAGGAGAAAGGCACATACCCACGAGATCGTGGGTTTGTGTGTGCACGTAAAAAGTGTAAGTTCTTTGTAAAAGCTTAACTAAATTTGAAAAAAAAAACTTTAAAAAAACTTTTTAATGAAACAGGAACAGGAAAAGGAAAACAGGAGCAGTAGAAATATGCGTGGGGAGCGGGGTCAAAACTACTACACTTATTTGCTTTCTCCGTATAAGAGCAATAAGAGACCGTCGGGTCGACCCGCGGGGGGTCCGGTCCGTGCTCCCCGTAACCCGGAATAGCGCTGTCGACGGGAAATTGCTTATTTAAAATCTCTCGCGAAGCGCCGTGCGCGTTATTGTGCACACCGACGCACTGTGCGACCACCGCGCCACTCCACGCCACACTACACTAGCCCCGGGCGCGGCGGGCGGGCCGACGCGGGGCCCCGGTTGTCCTGCCCCCCTGCCCGGACCAGCCCGGCCGGCCGGCCACGCCCAAACTTTCGTAATTGTATGCAGATGTGTATTATATTATATGCCCTTCCCAGCGGCCGACGAGGGCGGGAATGGGTGCGGCAGAGAGTCAGGCAGAACAAGCGCCACCCCGCAGTCCTCCAGCCGCCGCCGCCTTCCAAAACTTTGGGTCGCGAGAGAGGCTCGCGCGCAAGCGGCTGCAGAGTGGTGGTCGCACTGCCGCGCCACACTCAGCTCCGAATAGCGTGCAACGACCAGAGCAAATGCGCTAGGTCGCCCCTCCCCCCTCTCTCTCTCCTCTCTCCCTCTCGCACCCTGCTCCACCTTTTGGCCCCGATTATATCTTCATCCCAACGCCGGGCGTATCGCTAACAACATCCCATATTCCCCCGCCGCCGTACTTTTTCTCCCCCGCTATGCTGCTGAGGTATTTCACTTTCAGGATTTATTATATCATTTCCGTCTCACGTGTGCCCGCTTGACAAATGGGCTGGTGAATGGGTACATAATTAAATGAAAAGCAGTGCACAGCGCGTTTTATCACAAAATACTAGGTAGCGCGGGCTGGGGCACATAGGTTCGTTTACATTCTCCTTACCAGCCAAATATATTGCGATGTTTTTTTTCGTTTTTCATTTACATCTCAAAAGTTTAGAGCTTTAGTGGAGACTTGTATACATAAAACCGCATTAATTGGACATTTTTGGTGCGGTTTTAGAGCGGTAATAATAAGTAATTTTAACTAGGCTTTGGGGGTGCCGCAAATTTCCTTTCCATGCTAATAGCGACCGATGAACTTTCAGGTACTCCCCCTCCCACTATGAACGAATCCCCCAGGCGACGCAACGTTGGGCGCCCAGCGTTTCCCCAGCCCACGGGCCCCTACGCTCTCACAGGGTGGGCCGCCAGCGCCGCACAGCTGCCCGGCGGGTTGGCCTACCCAGCGCATTGCAGGCGCTTCCAAGAGGAGCCCGTCCCGTCCTGCGAGCTTGCGACAACACCAACCACTGTTATTCAATATGACGCCACACACCTGGGAAAACTGTCTCATTCTTTTGGATACTATTGTCGCATTATTTTTTGCACATGACTTGGGAACTGACTGTACTTAGCCTGGCTGAGTCACGCATGTGACATCACGATTTGACCGACCGCCTACATTATGTTAATCAATACTGTGACGCGTCACATGAATTGAATAACAAGGTTATCCAGTGCCCCGGGAAAGGCTAGCTACAGGCTGAATTTTACGATGCCTTTTGTGACTAGACAATTATCATCACCATCCACCACAACTTAACGGAAGTCAGGTCGTATGCTTGACGCGGTGCGCGGTAGACCTGTCCGGCGGCGGGCAATATGGGTCCGCGGCGTCCGGCCAGGCACGTGACGAAACATAGCTTTCCGCGCGGATGCCAGTGGGCTCGTTTGTTTCCAGACGAGACGTGTGTGTACTTCCGGCGACTTCCGCGGGAGGGATGGGGGAAAGCCCAGCAGCAGCCGCGTACTGCGATGGCATGACAGGAAGACGAGTGGGAGAATAACTGGCGGTGCGAAAGCGCGTGAGTAAAGAGGGTCTATATTTGTGTTAGCCAGCAGCAGCTGCTGGTGCTGCTGTTTTCATTTTGCCTCGAATGCAATCTCTCCGCCAAGGTATACGAGCAGACGTATGCGAGTCAAGGTGGAGAGACGAGGAGGAGGGTGGGGGATGCCACTACCAGGCCGAGAGCGAACAGGCTGTCACCGGACAGGGGCGTATGGCCACGTATAAGCATGCCGACCCCCCTAGCACCTCCCCACCTCCTTACC
>NW_026267763.1:26174-37438 GCF_000697945.3 Frankliniella occidentalis
CCCTCCCCACCCCCACCTTCTCGGCACGCACACCTCCTTGTGCCGTGCGGCCATCCGCACCATGCAGCAGCAGCAGCTTGCTCCAGTTAATTAATGGCGCCTGGTACAAACGGGGCGCGCGCCGTCAATGGCGCGGATGCCACAAGGGGGGGACCCTCCTGAGAGGGTGCATTGCATGGAGTAGTACAGAACAGAGCACCCCTTTGCGGCCTCCCGCGGTGAACACCTTACCAGGCACGAGAAAGTCACACTCGAGATCACACGACATGACTTAAAAATAAAGGCCTCTCCCCGGGGAGGTAGAGGTGTGGAAAGAGCACCTTTCGTTCTGGTAGAGACGGCCTTGGGGACTATCTATAAAGAGTATGCTGAGCGATTTTTTTGGGTCCTAATACTTCGGCGGCGCCTTCACAATGGCACTAAATACCACCTTTGTTTTCCCCCAAAGTCTTCCCGTTTATTAGTTAGCAAAAAGCATGCCCCCATCTCCCCCTTCCTTTTTTTGAGAGGGGGGGGGAGGGGGTGGTGCGCTACAACTGGCTATTCAAGTTGCCTGTGCGGTCTTACTGGAACGACAGCGCGGGCCAGCTGCGGTGGCCTTGGACACCCCGTCCCGCGGGGCGGCGCTGACGTCGCCGTCTTGAAGCCGATGGAAAATGCCCCCGCCCCACCTCACCCCCCACCGGGCCCCCTTCTCTTTACTCCGTTCTCTCAGTTGCGCTGCGATCCGCACGACTGCCGCTGTCTCGAGCCCCTCTCTCGGAGCCCTCCCATCCTGCAAGTTGCACTGAGCTACTAAGCTGAGAGCCGCCGCCCCGGCCCGGTCCCCCGCCCCGACCCTGGGCGGCCAAGGAACCCTGGATAGAGAAGGCAGTCTGAGAGCACTCGCGTGGAAAGTGGACGCGGGATGCTTGCTTGTGTGTGTTGGGGCGCTGGTGGTGGGGAGGGATGAGTACAGAGAGTGGAAAAGGGCGGGGGGAGAGCGTCCCGTGGCGTGTGCAGCCACCCGGCCTCATACAGAAAAAAGGAAAGGGCAGAGAAGAACGAACATCAGCATAACGCGGGAGGGAGGTAGAGTTCTGTATGCGAATGGCAATAATAAACCTGTGTTTAGAAAGTGCGCCGCTAACCCCGGGACTTTAGACCACAGCGGGCAACTAATAAATAACTAGGGCGGGAGCGATGTGGTCGTCGAGGGCCGCCCACCCCTCCTCTCTGGCGGTTAGTCGACCTCGGCACCCCTCTCCCCCTCATGGACACCAGCAGCAGCACATGTGTGGTAAAGGGGACCCGTTGCCGAGCCCCCCCCCCCACGATTTGATAATCTATTCACAAAGGCCGGGGTCGGTAACTGCGCGTCAGTCAGGGTCCTGCTCCTCCCAGCCCAGCAGGTTCTTTACCCTTTTCTCCGTATTTTCGGCGAACCTCCTCTCTGTATGTGTCTGTCTGTCTGTCTCCCTCTCTCTCTCCCCTCTTTCATGGCTCGTTACTCTTCCCACCGTCGTCAGCCCAGCCAGCTTGGCGGGAACGAGACGCGTGCACTTACTCTCAGCAAAAGAAAAGAAAACGAAAAAATGTAATAATTCTTCTATCTAAATGCGTTTCTTGTTTTATGTACACTCGTACGTTGTAAGGGTTGGGTAGAAAAAATGACTATTCTACATTGCAAATTACGGTTTTAGATTTTAAACTTTCAGTTTCTATCGTGCTAGTGGTCCAAGAAGAGCGTTTTACGTCGCATCAACTGTCCGCTGTCTTCCTCTACGCGGTGTCCGCTGCTTGTCTGCTAATCTTTGTGCCGAGTACAACGTGATTTCCACTGACAAGGCGCACACAAAAAAGAACTTCTGAGTGGCTTAAAGTTTCACTAACAGGCCGGAGGCGGAGGAGTCAGAGCGACTGGAGCACAAGTGATAAGCCTCTGACGGACGGCGTTTATCGCTGTCGAACTCGACGGAGGCGAGCGGCGGGCTGGGAGACCAGCGCCCTTCAAGAAGACTCGCCAGCCTCGCACGGGGGTAGTAACCGCGGGTAACGGGTGCTCCAGCAAGTCCAGCAGCACCAGCACCAGCCGGTAGAGGGCATCGCCCCCTCGTAACTCAGCCGCAGAACATTTCCAGCGATGGACAATGGACGGATTTTCGCGAGCAAAGTCACAAATAATATACGGTCATCCTCCCCCAGCCACACCGTATCCCATCTCGCGCCGACCCTCACTCCCAACCCTCTCCTCTCCGACCCTCTGAGGAAAGGGTTCGGGCTCTTACGGGTGGTCGGGCGCTGATCCGCATACCCAAATATCGCAGGCACTCGGACTACTTGTGTGCGGGCGTGGCTTTGCTCAACAGCGACGGCGGGCGTAGAGGCCGCGAGCTGGGCTGGCCGGGGCTGGTCTACCCTAGCATCACAGGCGTTTCCGTATCGTTCTCTGCATGTGTGCGAGGTGTTCGCCGAATGGTACGACGGCTCAAAACATTATTACGGCACGTTTATTCAGTTTCCCTTTTATATTCTTTTGGTGAGACGGCCCCCCTCGTTGCTCTGCAGTTTTTCCCCTTTTCACAAGTAAATGTAAGGCCTGGCAGGCGGGGAGGCGTAGCACGCGGGGCAGGGCGCAGGTAAAGGAACTCAGTCAAGCCGTTGATGGATTAGGTGTAATACACACGGCTCCTGCCCCGCCCCCTCCTGTTCGACCAGCCCACCGGCTGTCGCCGACGCCTCCAAGACGCGGGGTTGCGTGAGCTTTCAGTTGGTACTAGGACGATGCGAGAGATCACGGAAATGGTGTCGAATTGAAAAGGGTAAAACATATTAAAAATGCTGAGGGAAAAGGAGAAGCAGGTTTGTCTTGTCCAGGAAAATATATGGGGAGGATTTCGTGCATTCAATAATATTCGCCCAAGAAAGAACTCGATAACGCGGTGCATAGAAAGTGGGTTCCTGGAATTATTATTTTAGTTTGTAAACAGAAAATATTCTTCGGGAATATAGCAGTCTTGGTAAGTGAGGCATAGTCAAATGGAGATGAAATTATGTTCGTCGCTGATTGTGATTACAGCCCACGCTTCTTCAGAGACCGCCCGCTTGCGAAAGCCGACACACTTACTTACTTTACCCTTCCGCGATTTGTTCGTGATTCATCCCCCTTTGGCTCCAGACGGCGCCGAGCCCTTCCAACAGCTGATGGAGCACTCCATCAGGCGGCCGCCAGATGGACCCCGGGAGCGCTCTGATTGCCTGCCGCGGGGATCTCAACGACTCATCAATTACTCGTCTCCAGGCCGGGTAGAAAAAGAAGGGGGGGGGGTCCGTTGGTGCTTTTAAAACACATACACAACCTCACACGCTCACACAAAAGCTCACCTGCGGCGTGCTGAGGCACGCGCCCACGGCCCAGACGAACAACACGGAGCGCGGCAGCGAGGTGGAGTGGCGGCGCGTGGCGAGCGGGTGGCTCACCGCCACCCACCGGTTCTGCGCGATGAGCACCACGACGTACGAGGAGCCGTGTAGTGCCGTCATCTGGTTAAAAAAAATTACAACATGAGAAGCAAGTTTACATTGTAAAAAATATCCCCGGAAAGTTTCCAAAATTTTCTGTTTTTAATTTTACAAAATGTGTAGTAAATTTGCTAGTCCATTAATTCCAAATCGATATGAAGTGCTTGTAAATTTACAATTTTCAAGTCATGGACTTCTTTTTCCTCAAACTTACGACTACTTTTTACAGTGATAGTTTACTTTGGCGTTATACTAATTGTACACACACACACCAAAAGACGTGTTCGTGATTATATGTACATTTTTCGTGTACTTTATTTCCTTCAGTGCATTGCACTTGTTGTTCCGAGTAGAACGCCCTCTCTCACCACAATCGCAATGCACTCAAGGAAACCGAGTATCGGGAGATTCCAGAGCGGACACCGCAGCGTTGCGGGCTTGCCTTCTCCCTTTGTCCGTAAGGCGCCCGCGGCTCTAGTGAGTTTGGAATGCAGCTATACACTGTGGTGTCCGCTCTAAAACACCTGATTCGTTTGTCCCAAAAAAACAACTAAAACCAAGGTCACAATTTTTGGGGGTGTATTTATGAGACCAATCGTCTGAATTAGAGAGATTAAATACCTGCACAAACTTGAAGGCTTTGCAGGCCACGTTGCCGAAGGGCCACTGCACCAGCAGCATCCAGATGGCCTCGCCGGCGATGCACACCACGGCCACGACCACGTCGGCCACCGACAGGTGCAGCAGCAGCTTGTACACCACGGCGGGGCTCTGCGGGCAGGCAGAGGAAGAATAAGACAACCGGCCGTGAGAAAGCGCGCGGCATGACGGCGGCGCCGGTGGGACGGGAGGGTGCTCCTCGAATGGACCACCACTACCACCGCCTCCAGGGGCGCCTCTCTCTGCTCTTCAGATATTCCGGGGGCGTGGCGGGTTTCGGAGCAGCGCTCCTCGGAAACAATTACGATTACAGCGAGCCGCCGGCGGGGTGAGGGCGGCCTCTCCAGCCACAACACCCCTGCGGGAGCGCCCGCCCGGGCCCGGCTGCCCATCTAGTCCGCCGGCGGCGCGGCCGTGCCCGGCGGCGGGCCGCCGAGCCCCGAGCGCTGCACGACGGCGGCACAAATTGGTTTAAATGACTGGCACTTTCGCCTCGGGGACGCTCATTTCCGGGTGTTCCACCCCCGGGGACTGGCCTGGCTGAGGGACCATTGCACTGCAGGGACCTTTACCCTGCTCCGCCCAATCTTGCCTCCCCGTCGTCGTCCCCCCCCCCCACCCCCTTTGCCTTGACCGAGGCCCTGACCACTCATCCACTCATTGCCAGCAGCATGGCCTTATTGCTCATGCCACTTGGGCGGTTTATTTTTCACGCTTCGCAATTTTCTGAGTCAAACATGGACGCAGGGTTCTATCAGCACGGACCACACTACTGCTCTCCGTTGAGAAAGGCAGCACGGTTGCAGAGCAGCTATTACCCACTATTTTTATAAAAACGCACAAAACCGTTTAACATCCCCTGTCTCTTAATTTTAACAATTTCGTCTGGTGGTTTGAAACATTCAGAAAAATTGTCTCAAACTGCCGTTCAACCCAGTAACTTTTTTTTACCTTTGGGATAAGGTTTAAGCAAATTTCCTCAACTTCTTTCATTACATTGATTGTGACACAAAACATGTGTTATAAAGATGGTCGCCACAATGACGCGTTAACTATTACGGGCTGGTACTCACCGCCTTGCTGCGGATGCTGTAGATGGTGTAGAGGTTGCCCACGCAGGACAGCAGCGCCAGCATCCCGAGCAGCGCGGCGCGGATCACGTCGTCGCGGTCGAGGGTGGGCGCGCGCGGCAGGCAGCGCGTGCAGGCCGACAGGGGCGCGGACTGGTTGGCCAGCGCGTCGCACACGTCCTGCGGCAGCGCGGCATCGCTCACGTTGCCGCACCACGAGCCGTTGCTCACGTCGACGGTGACCTTCGCGGCGGCGAGACACCAAACGATAAATTTGTATTAAACCCCCAACATTTTGGGTGCGCGGACTGAAAGCACAGTTCTGTTGTGCTGGGATGGGCGTGTGACTCGTTGGGCGATTGAGAGTGCGTGTGTGGGTGTGGGTGTGTGTGTGTGTTTGTGTCAGAGAGATAGAAGGGGGGGGGGGCGGAAACAATAAAAAAAAGACAAACGGACAAAAAGACATAGAGGAAGTTAGCACCTTTCTCATTCTCATTTATCTCCAGACTTTGCTTCCGACAGCATCCGCGCCTGGGGCGCCAGAAGTGTTTCTGTGAGCTTGTTTGTTTTTTGCTGTTTCCTTTTCATGTTTGCATGTGATTCAGAATGACGCCTATTTTTTTGTTATATTTGTGCTAGAAACACGTTCACAATTGACGCTAATTGCCTCAGAACGCACAGTTCTGGAGAAAAATTGAGTTACGGACTAAGATTGTTGCACGAGACTTTGCCCCTTGGCTAGGTACATCCTCTCAGTAAACCCGCTGTTTGTTTTCGAGCGTGACAGCGACGGCAAGCTTAATTAAGAGAGGGGGGATGGGCCGACTGAGGCCTGACTGCGTGACCCAAGTTATGGGTGGCTCCAGTTCGCTATGAACAAGCAGTCGTTATAACCCTTTTTGAAGTTGAAGTTGAAGAAGGAAGCTCGATGTGGTGATGAGGGAGGATGTGACTCAAAGGTGGGGCTCAAATATCACTCCGAATATCGTCGTCGTGACGTATCTACTTTTAGCGGCTTTTAGTGAATGGGGAAAGTACTGTGGGTGCAGTAAAAAGCAAGGGATGTCAGGGCGTGTGCTCTAGTGCACTAGAAAAACAAACAAAAACAACTAAGTCATGCCTTTCTAGGGGTGCTCAAGAATTTTTCAGTTTAGTGCCCCTATAAATAGGGCACTAAAGAGCTCATAAAGGTGCTACAAATTAGTGCCCTTGTCAGTTTTAGTACCTTTGTAAAGACCATAAACCTTTAGTGCTTTTGAAAGGCAGGACTTAGCACCTTTTGTTGGTTTTCTCCTAGTGTGCCCTGTGTTAATCGCCTCGTGTTTGAAGTGTAATTATGCAACACCGTGATCCACGTTACCTGCTGCAGCCACTCGCACACGTCGGGGCACAGCGGCCCGTACTGCGCGGCCAGCGTCCCCAGCGCGCTGCCCGACACGATCATGGACATGGCGGTGGACAAGACGATCGGGGCGGGGCGCGCGCCAGTCACATCTGTGGAGCCCTCACTCTCGATCGTTGCGGAGGAGATGGCCGTAAGCAGATATATTCCTTATGCCTCCATTCGTGTGCATGGTAGTGCGGAGTGCAAACACTTCGTTCTCACTTTGCTGATGTACTGATGCCCCACTGGGTTGTAATGTTATTATTGTGATGTTGTTGGCTGCTTGTGTTTTTAAACGAAACTCTTTTTTGCCATTTCCGCCATTTTCTTCTTTCCGGGAGTAATTACGTGGCGAAGAAAATGAACTTCAAGACTCTCATGATTAATTCACATAGCCATGAATAGGAAGTGTTTGCCACCCCAAACTTCTAACCCAAACAATGTTAATTGATATTTTTGTAAGGTAGTGAAAATGAACTTTTTTCAAAAGACCCCACGATCGGTGCATATTTGTGACTATGATTTTTTTAAATATTTTTTGAGTCCACGAATTTGCAGCTAACACAAAGAGATCCCCGTCCGCGCAGTCGAGTCGTTGGATGGGGTTTTCTGCGCGACACGAATCATTTTAGTGCTTTCGCTTTCTTTCTTTCTTTCTTTTTTTATTTTTTTTAGTCGGAGTGTGCCTTGAGCCTCTGCCGTAGGCCGCGATACTTTCGCAGCTGTTGCTGGGGTGTTCCGTGGCGTGTGCCACAGGTGCGCAAGGTGCTCCGCGATATCTATCTTCAGCGTGACGAGGCGGGTCTTGGCGTCCCGGGAGAGGCGTTCCGCTGCAGCATCAAAGGCTCGCGGCTAGGGGGCGGCGGTGGCGCCTGACTTCCGGCCTTCCCGGAGGCAGCGGCATGACACGCCGTGCCGAAAACCGAGGCGAAAAGCCGGGGCGAAAGCCCTCTCAGCGAGGACGCCGTGGGGGCCGACCGCCTCTCTCTCTCTCTCCAGTAGTAATGCGAGTGCACGTGGTCGATGACATGGAGAGGCGACGGAGCAGGAAGGGTACGGCGCCGGCCTAACGCGTGGTGGGCACGCGAGCGCCCATCTCCAGCTGGCGGAGCACGGCGCCGCGCACGCGGGCGCACACGCTGACGAGCGAGAGGACGCGGAGGGCGCGCGCGGCTGCGCGGCCGACGAGGCGGCGGAGGGCGCGCGGCGGTGGGGCGCGGTGCTGTGCGAACCGGGGGGCGCTCCGCCCCTCACTGGCGCTACTCCGGCAGGGAGGGCTCGCACCCGCGCCCCGCCCTGCCCCGCCCCGCCCCACACCGCGCCGCCACCACGTCTCGCACAATTCACCCTCTTCGAACTCGATTTTTCTATTTCGCGGTAAAAGGAACGCGACGTAATGTGCAAGCCATCACCTGTTACACATGTATGTCCATGTCCCTTTCAAAATTTTGAGGAGAGGGAGTGGGGCGATCAGGTGGTTGGGCCCCCAGGTACGTGGGGCACGTACACAATCTTCGTGAAAGTTCTTGAAGACAAGCCTCAAAGACTCGTGGCTGAAAACAGGCATTTGACGATGTTCCATATGATCTGGGCGGGGCGGCGGCGGGGGCCTCCGGGCGGGACAAGAGGCACAACAGGCACGAGCCGGCTCTACTCTGCGCGCGCGCGCATGGCTGTCGCTACTCCTCGCGACCGGCAAAACTCTGTCGGGCGGATGTGTGTCCAGCGGGGGCCTCTTTCCTCCAGAACCGACTCTGATTGACACGACATGCGGCAGCGGACGGTCGTCACCGCGCCGGGCACCGCAGTCGGTACTTACTGTGTTCGAATGTGGCGCATTATGACTGTACACGTCAGAGTGTGTGTCCTCGTGGAGAGCGGCGCTGATGGTGGGGCAGGAGAGAATGGAGAAAAAAGGGGGGGGGGGGGGGGGCATTTATAGGAGTGCCACCGTGTGGTGCGCGGCTGTCGCTCTCGGAGGTGGACACGATGAACTTCCAGCAATCTGTGGCTCTCCTGCTCGTCCTTGCGCAGGTACGAGTTGCCCTCTGTGTTCTTTTTGCTCTGTGTTGTTCAGTGTTTTACGAAAGCACCCATCGCTCTTTTCTCTCTGCGACCAGTCCATAGTGATGGGCAGCGCACGGACAATGACGGAGGAGGAGCGCGACGAGTGTTTCGAGCAGAATCCTTTTGATCGCAGAGGTAATAATAAGTTGGCTTTTTCGTTTTTCGTACTCTGATGATTAAAGTTCTAGTATGGTAACAGGTTTTTGTTCTCCTTTTTAAGATGACATTCGAAGCTTTGTCGCACGGAAAGACGTTTCACGTGGAATGAAGGTACTTGTATTTATAAGCTATAAATTTTTAACAGAAGTTTTAACAGTAAATTAATAAGCACGGAAACTGTTTCTGACAGTGCTTCTTTTCGTGTGTGCTCCAAGCGCAACAAGTTGTAAGTCGAATTTAAAATCAACGCTGGATCTGGATCAGTTATCTCACTCTTTTAACTATTATTTACAGTAAATTTTGACACAGTTGACACCAGAAGGAGATATTACTGAGACCGCTCCTAGGGAGGTGACACCGCTATGGGGAGAGAAAATGCCTCAATTGACTAAAACATCGCTTTCGTGCTTCCAAAAAGGTATGCCTTGCAATGCAACTGGAGCCTACAGCCCTTGGAAATAACATGTATTTTATTGCAGATAAAATCGTTGCCGGCGATCTTTGTGAAACTGCCTACAAAATAACAAGATGCTTATTTGCCGTTCAACAGTCTATATCTACAAACAACAACTTGTCTTCCTAAACGAAAATGTGTACTCAGAGACTGTGTTTTGTTAAACCCGTTTACAATGGAAATACATTTTTACTTTTTTTTTCTCTACCCATCGTTATATTTGCCTAACTCGTCATCTTGGATGTTCCGGTCTGTGGTTCATGTACCGAATGTAAAAGGCAATACACCCCTGTGTTGCGGGTTTGCCTATCCGATCTGACCGGAAGGCACCATAGCCCCTTGGGTATGCAAACCCGCAACACTGGGGAGTATTAGTCTTTACACTCGGTACTATGGATTATTCGGTATACCAAATTAAGAAAGTTTTGTATGAAGAATTTTTCATGAATTAATTCATTTTTGGGGCAAGGGAGCAGGCACTGGTGCTGTCTAAACCAGCTCTGATAAGAATTTGTCAAAGCAGTGGATTGGGGAGAGTTAAGTAACTGGTCTTTTTTTAACCCCCCTCCCCCCCGCGCGTAAGGTACCATGACCCCTGCTCCCCTGAGCGGACATTCAATCTCGTAACACTACCGCGCTTGCAAAGAAACCAAAACAACCGGTCCCGGTACAGTACGTGTGCACAGTCACAGCACAGTGCGACCTTCCACTCGCTCAGTGTAGTATTTGTATGTTTTTGTGAAAACATTCAGGTTAAGTTAAACCTACGTTTAATTTTTGACAAATTTGTGCGCAAAATTGCATGATTTCTTACAAATAAATACACAAAAATGTTCGACCAGCACAGAAATGTGTGCTAAAAAATTCATTCCTTAAATTGGTGAACATATGTAAGATAAACTGATAAACTAAGTGAGCAACTTCTTAACTCCGTGCACAAACAGCAAGTTGAATACTCCATGGTCGTGCACTTGCAAGTGTTCAACTTGATTGATAGCTAAGGACGTGTGAGCACGTAGATTGGACGCCCACTGTTCGGAAAGAGCTCAGCATAGGAGTTACACACTTTGAAGTGCACGACTACTGAGTTGAACACTTTCAATAATTGTACAACTACGCAGGTGAACACTTTCAAGCTTACAACTTGGAGTTGCACAGTTAGAAGTATGAAGCAGTTGCACACCTTGTTTGTCAATGTCCGAATCTAATTATCGTGGACTCAAACAAAATGAACCGTCAATTTTTGACAAAAAGCTACACCTACACTTGATGAAACCTTGTGAAGGAATTCGTCACCAAAAAAAATGTCTGTGACCTTACGGAAGATTTTTGAGTTTGATAGCATTTTAAACAACTTTCTTCGTAAGCTGCAAGCCTCGATTAATTCTGTTTCGATTGTTGTTCTTGACTGAGGGTTGCCTGTCCGCCCCCAGCACCGATACTGCAAAACAAATTTAAAATCAAACACCAGTTTCAAACTAAATTTAAACGCAATGAAAACTTTAAAAACAGCTTTTTGTAAATTAAGTTTTAATTTGTAACCCGAGAATGTTTACAAAGATGACAGGAGTTTTTTTTTTTACTGTGTTGCCGGCACGGCGCACTACCGGATGGTCAGACAAATTAGAATGTGTGGCGTGCTTGTGCGGCGTTGTTTGTGGACTTTGGCTGCAATCACCCGTGCATTCATAGACTGCTGGTGGCCATGGTGGCAATCTCCCGGACGGTAAGTGCTGCCCAGGGCAGCATGCACTGCACTATCCGAAAAGGGAAGATGAGTGTCGGCTTTAGATTTTTATCGTTTTTTTTTTTTTAAATGTTGACGGCTCGATTATGACGCGAGTAGTAGAAATATCATTTCCGCTTACTCGGTCCCGTTTATGTCGTTTCCGTGCTTCTATTTTTGGCAAAAGTTGGGAAAGTCTTCACGCCTCATTGATCCTTGTTTGAAACACCCCGCCGTTCACGT
>NW_026267763.1:37606-44359 GCF_000697945.3 Frankliniella occidentalis
TCTCTCTCTCTCTCTCCTCTCGCTCTCTCTCCCTCTTTCTCTCCGCCGCCTCAAAGTTTTCTTCCCCCACCCCTCCTTTTTTCCGCCCCTTTGACCACGCTCCGTCTCCGTCCGGCCCCCGCCGCCTCGGGCGTCGGCCCCCCGGGGTGTTTGTTGTCCTTCCCAAATCGCCGCCCATTGGGCTGTGTGGCAGTTTCTGACGACACCAACCTCCTCCGCCACCCCCCTCAATTCCCATCCCACGCCACTAAGCCGAGCTAGTGTCACTCATTATCCCGTTGCCTTGGCCTCTGTGGTGACGACGCTCTTTATTTGGTGCGTCGCATTTGAGTGTGATTTCCGGTTAGATTGTCCAGTTACTGGCTGGTCCCCCTTCACACTTCCGCCGCCCCACGACGCCCCCGCGCCGCCCCCGCCACCCCCCTGGGCCGGGCGGGGCCCGATCGTGGGAAGGCCGCCGCGCTGGCGAGTGTTTACCCCGCAGTGGCGTCGCGTGCGCCCGGAGAGCGAGTAGGCGGGCGCGAGCGCGTTAAAAGGGAAAACAAAAACCCCCCGGACTTGTGTGATGCGGAGTTTTTGTGTTGTGTCCCGCCGCCGTGCCACACAGGCGGCCGGGGAAGGGCTTGATGTCGCCCAACTCCGGTGTCCCCCGCGGGACAATGTAGGTCAATCCAGGCTGGACGACGCGGCCACCGCGAAGGGCTGAAGTGTGAGAGCATGTCGACCACGGGCAGCGCTCGGCGAGGTAGGACCAGAGGGTACACTCCCCCCAAAAAATATGTTCTTGATTCTGGGATTTGCCATTAATTTTCAAGACAAATCTGTTCTTACTTATTAAAACCCTTTCCCCCCTCAAACAAGTGATTGCTTTCTAACGTAAGGACGTCGTTCTTAAAAATTTAGGACCTTGCACTACAATTAGAATTTTTTTTGCGTCGATTTTACTCCAAATGGTCAGTGAGTGCTTTGTACAGCACACGTGCGTCGTGCGTGTGTGCTCGTGTACACCCAGAAACATGTTCCGTGCAATAGAGAAAATATTTCCCTCAAGTGAAGAGGAGTCAATGTTTCAAAGGGGCTTCCTTTGTTTCAAGCGGTAAAAGGTCACATGATAAATATTGACGCGTTGCAGCAAATTTCAGAAAGTACGTCCGTTTTTCTCAGATTTATTCGGTAAATTACGGGAGCCGAGCGCCTGCGAGACTCGTGGTAGGCCACCCCGCAGTACTCGCAAGCATTGCAAGCGAGATGTTGCCTACCTATCAGGCGTTAAGAGGGCTTGCATAGGCTAAACTCAAGATTGTAAGGTTCATGTCGACGAATGACGGGCCTACTTTCCGGATGATCGCAGCAGAAGCCAGAGAAGGCTTCACAGAAATGGCATCTCAAAGTAAACGTGTCAGAGATTCACAAGGTCAAGAGGTCATGCACTTGACCTTATGACTTGATATGTCTTCTCTGCAGCTAGGAACGCTCTTAGCCTCCTGTTAATTGAGGCATTTCGGCACTTTCAGGTACATGGCGTTTCGGCAGCGTCCACAACCTTCCCGCCCTGTCGGGCCCGGAGGCCCCCGGTGGTGGCCCCGGAGCCCACGCCGGCGTCCCCGAGCAGGGTCGCACGCGCGCTTGGACCCTGCCCACGAAGCCCGTGGCCGTGGTGCCTTCCAGGGGCCTCCTGCTGGCGGTCGGCCCCAGGCTCCAGGGCCTCCAGGACGCGTCGGACCAGCTCAAGGATGACAGGGACGAAGGGAGCGCTATCCTCCGAGCGCTGCGACCGGCTCTTACCGTGGCGCAAGTGAGTCACCACCCGCCACCCGTCCCTCGCAGGGAGTACGAGCGAAAACCGTCAGACTGCGCGGTGAAAGTCGGTGGAAACAGATTTGGACGCCGCGCTTACTTCTTTTTGCGATCGTAGAAATGCCGAGTCCGAATTGCGTTCATAATCAGTGCAAACGTGCGTGTCCACGTGCCTCTAGGTGTTCGGTCTGCTGCCGGTGAGCAAGCCGTCGGACGCGCGGCATGCGGTTTTCCGTTGGAAGTCGGCGAGGACGGCGCTTGCCGTGACCATCATCGTCGGCGCCGTGCTCGAGTCCATGCTGGCCCTGATGCGCATGGTGGAGACGGGTATCAAGTACAGCACGTCAGGTACGGATAATCCGATGCAATTTTTGCTCTTCTCGAGTGCAGGCAAGTGATAATGACATTGACGAAACAGCCGCCTGCGATATCTCATATATATAGCTGCACGATAAGAAAACGGATGCAGGTGCCTGCGGACACGGCTCCTTACGCTCATCACCTAGAAAGAAGGCTTAGTCACCTTTTTCTACGTACTACCACACTCAAAAGAAAGGAAAGCAGTTCTTAATAGTTTGGCGCGTCTTTAAAACTTGGAGGGTGTCTGGGGTCGCAATCACGACACACAGAATGAGGCGATGAGTCGTTTTGATTGCCTGCACTGTAAAAAGAAACACGGTCACCTGCTACGAAAATGGCCGTTAATTTATGGGACAGTTATTACGTTCCTCGAGCCCTTCCATAACGTATGTTAATGATAGGCTCACGTACACTGTTAAAACCTAAAGCAATGCTTTGTCATTCAAAACATTTGATTTGCAGCTTGCAAAGCATTTGATTTGTAGCTTTAAGGAGCATTTTCTTTGCAGCTGACAAAAATTCGTATTTTGTATTACAAGCCTAGCACAAATGCTTCGAAAGTTTAGTTTCTCAGGATTTATCAGTGTAGGGTGGTCGCTTGCTCGCAGTGCACGCCATCTTCTTCGTGGTCACCTCCGTGGGGCAGATGCTGTTTCTGCACATGAGCGGGCAGTGGCACGGCTTGCTCGTGGACCTGGCGCGCGTGGACGGCACATGCCAGAGGGCGTACGGCGAGCCGGGTCGCCTGCGCGCGCGCACGCTCGCCGTGACTGTGGTGGCGCTCAGCTTGGCCGCAGGTGGGTGCGACAAACCCGAGGGGCTCACTACTACGTCAACCGCTAATTTGTCCGCCTGTCTTGATTTTTCTTGATTTTTTTTTTTATTTCTAATTTCTTTTCGGAATTTGTTCAGCATTTTTACTGATTTTTCCTTGTTTTTTTTCTTATTTTTTGGAGGGTGTACACTGATTTTCTTTGAACGAACTACCCCTTGGACAAATCACCTAAGTCGCTGTCCTTGGCTATGACTAAGGTAACCCCATTTTGTGTTGCATAGTCGAGCACACGCTATCGATGTTGGGCAGCCTGTACTTCGTGTGGCCGTGCTACCAACGTGGAGGTATCCTATTCGTGTGGCAGGGTTACTTTTTGACTAAATATCTCAAGGTATGTTTGTGCCAATAATTGCAGGATTCGTTCGTTGTTGCCAACAACTGACGACCAGGTATAATATTTCCTCGATCTATGCCGCCAGACATTTACTGTGACTGCGTTCGCTACGTGGAAGGCGACGTTGCTTCTGCTCCTGCAGTTCATCAATGTTTTCGTCTGGAACTTTATGGACTTATTTGTGGCTCTGTTCGCCATGGGCCTCTCTTCTCGCTTCCGACAAGTCAACGCCGAGCTGCAGGCGACAAAGACAGAGGCAAGTTTGATGTTGTTTCTTTAGGGACGAGAAATCAAAGCGAGTTACTCATTTCTTGTAACCGTGCAGGTGCTGAGCTCGGAGTTCTGGAAGAGCAAGCGAAAACTGTACAACGAACTTGCTGACTTAGTGCGGCGAGTAGATGACGTCATTGGTCCTCTGATACTCGTGTCTTACGCCACTGATTTATATTTTATCTGCCTCCAGCTGCTGTCGCTTGTCAAGTGAGTGAAGTCTCACTCTATGAAAGCAGCGACGTATTCTCGCTTTTACCGAAAATTCGAAGCTTTCTGCCTGCAGCCCCTCCGGTGTGTCGGTGTACCACCAGGCCTTCTTCTCCTTCTCCATGGGTTACCTCATCCTGAGGATGACGTTCATGACACATGCAGCCGCTAACATTCATGAGGAGAGCAGAGGACCAAAAGAAGTTCTCTTCGCTCTGCCTACGGGAGCCTATTCGGTGGAGGTACTAATCAGTCTAGTGTTGGCGTGCGACTGGCTGCATTTGGTGTGGTTGACATACGGATCTCTGTTGACAGGCGGAACGGTTCCTCATGCAGGTTTTGACTGACAACGTTGCGTTTACTGGTTGCAATTTCTTTTCAATATCCAGGTCGTTTCTCCTGAAGGTAAGGTGCACTTAACAAGTGGTTTTGTTTAGTTTTGTTAATTTTACTTTTGTGATATTGGGGAGGGGGACTTTAATTTTTGGAATAACAATGCTTTAAATCAACTGTAAAAGTAACATCCATGACAGGTGGCGGGGACCATTGTCACATACGCCGTGGTCCTTGTCCAGTTTAATAGCAAGGAGGCGAACCCAGACGCAGCTCAAAGCAACGGCACTATCTTGTGTACCTGCGAGGACATCAGTCGGGACTACAAGTGCTAGGGTACAGACTATATTGTGTAAACTCTTACTCATTCACACGATCAGCTAATAGAAATTGTGGTTTTGTTTTATTGATCGCCACCATAGTCATACAAGAGAAGTTGCCAAAATATCATTCTGCTGTGATGACACTTTCACAAATGGTTCCGTAGAACCATTATGTGCGCGTGCTACTGTTCCACATAATCTTTGTTCATAAGTGTTCACAATAATAATTGTTAGTTGTGAACAGTTAGACTAGTTCATGCTTAGTTATGTAAACAAAAATTAAATGCAAGAACAGCACGCGCACATAGAAGTTCACAACTAGTCATAACTTAGCATAAAAATTGTACAGAAAAATTAAGAGTGTACTCGTCGACGAAATTTTATATTCACTTTCTCAGTTAGTGTATTTTTACAAAAAAATGCTGAATAATTTTGTGAACGCCACTTGTACTGTAAAATAAAAATTGCAATGTTTCAAATAATTTAGTAGAAAGACTTCTGTCTCGGAATGTACTCTTTTCTTCTCACCTTTATTATTATAAACTAGAGGAAATAGTTAAAGAACCATAGCAAATCAAAATTAAAATTGGCGATAGCGTTTGTTTCTCCCTTTTCAGTTATCGTAGGTTAAATAGGCACAATTATTAAGAAATTATTACAAAACTGTAAAAATCCTGAGCTGATTTTAAATTCACTTTATTTAATGGGCCAAAACGCCGTGGCGGCGGCCACGTCGGTGTGGCTTACTCAAAGTGAAGATGCGAGGCGGCGCTGTGATGAGGGGAGAAATGCGACCGATGCCAGGAACCTGGGTAACAAGAAAACGAGTAACTTACTGAATTGACCTTATTTTTAAGGTTCAGTCAATGTAGGAAAAGGAAAACTTCAGTAACAATGTACGGTAATAAGGGCGTCTTCGGTTTTGGAGGATTGCTTTTCGTGGGCCACCCCGTCTCTTTTCCCAGCCATCATCGTGTGTCCGTGTCCGTCGCGGAAGCACGGTCGGATTGTGAAAAAGTACAAACACTCGAAACCAGCGACCAAACTAAAGCCAACGAAAAGACCTGAGAGGCCGCCCAGAGCTCCTGCAAGCAGCACAAAGAATGGACAGAACTGAACGCTAGAAAACGTTTTCACGAAAGCACCTGTATTTGCAAGTCTTTATAAACAGCTAAAGGTGTCCCGCCCAAATGAACTCTACCCAATAGGTCCTCGCGCTGCAGGTGCAAGTCCATCTTGTTCCTCGTGACGATACTGCGTCGCGCGTATACGTGGACCACGGCGTACTCTGATGCGTTTCTTCTACCTGGGTGTCTGCTGCTTCTGCAAGTAATTGTAAAACAATTTTACATATCTTGTAAAAGGAGGAACGATTTATGTCTTATTCCTCTAAATCTGGTTAACTATCGACCCGAACGAACATGAAATCGTTCTGTCGCAACACGTTTTGTATACGATCAGACAATTTCTCGTATTCAGTCATCTCTTTGAATACCAAAGTAATTTAATCTTGCTGAGACCTACACGAAGAAATTGCCCGGGTCAGTACTCCAGTTGAGCGCTCCTGCCGACGACTTGACGATGTACTTCACGTGCTCGCAGAGCGTCCCGCACAGGTGGCAGCGAGCTATGCTGAGTGGCTGGCCGCTCTCGGGGGCTGAAAATCATTGTTAAAATTTGTTTCCGTGTTATGTTTTACAAAATAAGGATCATGAAGTTCGTACGTCCGCCATTCGCCTTTCCGAAACTGTCAAGTTCAGCCTGTGAAAGCTCTCATAGAGCGCCTGATGGGTAGGCAAAATATCGTCTGCAGTGCAGGCGTGTGTAGCGGGGTGGCCTACCCTGAGCCTCGCAGGCGCTGAGCTCCCGTATAATTTGCCGAATGAATCCGAGGAAACGGGCGTACTTCTGGGACCATCCCCTTACGGAGGAGCGATCGATAACAATTCAGAAACTTACAAAAGAGAGCAGTTTGGCAGGGGACGTCCATCAGGTTGCAGACGGTGCGGTTCACTGGAATGACACAAAAAAGAGCCTGTCAACCATCGGCTGAAAGCGCGCATCATGCGAAGCGTCGTTATCATGCACGCAGAGAGAAAATTCGAGTCTCAGTTAGTTTTTGAGGAACCATTAAAACCAAACTAAAAACCACACAAAACAGCCGCAAAGACCTGACTAAACTATTTAGCAACATTGTAATTATTTTTTCTGAACAGTATGTTGCACCACTTTATAAGACGTGTAGCTAGTTGGCTGTCTTTTTTCTTTTCTTTCACTGGTATGAAATCGCG
>NW_026267763.1:46354-52260 GCF_000697945.3 Frankliniella occidentalis
CCTCACACAGCAGTGTCTCCCTCACACAGTAGTGTCTCCTTCACACAGTAGTGTCTCCCTCACACAGTAGTGTCTTCCTCACACAGCAGTGTCTCCCTCACACAGTAGTGTCTCCCTCACACCGCAGTGTCTCCCTCATACAGTAGTGTCTCCCTCACACCGCAGTGTCTCCCTCATACAGTAGTGTCTCCCTCGCGGAGGACGCACTCAACTCACATGGCCCTGGCCAGCCGGCGCGCCCTGGAGGCCAGCACCTTGTTGCTGGGGCAGACCGTGACGGCGGGCGCGGCCACGGCCCACAGGGGGTAGTGCGTCGTGTCGATGGCCAGGAGTGTCTGGTGCGCGCGGTTGAAGTCGTACGCCCACACCATGCAGTACGCGCTGGCGAGGACCGACACCCCGACGGCGAGCAGCCAGAAGAACCTGCGGGGCACAGGACACGGAAATATTGCTCGCACGCTCCAGCCCTTATTCACTGGCACGAACTTTTCTCCGCACGGGCAGACAACTTTCCCGAATTTCGTTTCGTGCACGAAGTGCTCGTAGTACCCACCTCTCGACGCCGTGCTTGCCGGGCTGCGCGATGTACTTGCAGCCGTGCAGCCCCGTCAGCAGGCAGAACTCGAGGGCGGTGCTCCGCAGCGCCGTGAACTGGCGGCGCCTCTTCATGGAGGCCACGGCGAGCAGCCGGGTCCTAGACCGGGTCCGGGCGGTGGTGGTGGACAGCGCGATACGCGAGCCTCCCTCGGTCGACCCCTCCAGCCCGTCTTGTAGCAAGCCTACGCACGCGTGTGCTGCCGCTGGCAACTGGCCGGCTGCGTGGTTGTGGTTCCGCTCCCACGCCAGGACCTGCCCTGCCCGCCCTTCACCATCCGGTCGCGCATCGACCACCGCCTGTGAAACACTCTTAATGACCCCAACGGACAAATTTATGAAAAAAGATTAATTGCCGAGGTGATTGGTTCAGGGACATGGACCTGTTTCGAGTACCCTAGCTCGTGTGTTACACTGTCATCTCAAAAGCTGAGGTTCTAAACTACCCACTTTTGAGATTTTCACCCAACCAGGACTTCCATTCATTTCAACCAAAAAACAGAGACTGTGAGGTATAAAAGAAAAAAAAGTTTCTTTTCTTATTTATTGTAAATTTGTTGGAGCAGGGTTCACATTATAATTATTCAGCTAAATTGTAACAGATAATTTTTTTTTTTTTTCAATTTGTTTCCAGCCTCAGTTTCAAATAATAACATATCAGTTATATTTAAACACTAATTGTGCGGAAAATATTAAAGCCATTTTGAGCAGTACTAATGATGGAGGAGTTGATTTGAGGATGCCAATGTAGTTCCTTTATGTCTTTCTGCCCTTGATGTATGAAGAGAAGTTGGGGAGGAATATCCTGAAATTCACAAAAAAAAATTATACATCACTAACAACTAGCAAAAACCATTAATTCAACAATAAATTCAGTCATTAAACACACCTGTAGGTCTTCTCCTTGATTAGAATCAGAATCCCTTTCAACTGCTAGATCCCAGAGAGCAATTTGGTTATCTGCTCCACCTGACGCAAATATTGTAGGTTCAGTTGGATGCCACTCAACTGTTGTCACTGGTTCAGTATGATGTTTGAACGTTGCTACTGAAGCACCCGCCTGTAATAAAAATAAGATTATAAAATGTATGTGTTGCAGATTGATTTAATAATGGTATACTATATAGACCCTAAACAATTAGTATACCTTGAATTGTCTTAAGTCCCATATGTGAAGGAAGCCATCATCTCCTCCTGAGACAATAAGGGGTTCCTTTTTGTTCCAGCTAATAACATTAACATCTGACAAGTGTGCTCCAGCAACTGTCAACTGGTTCGCTTTATTAGGTGCTGCACGGGTGTCCCAGATTCGAATACTGTAATCAAACTTAATTAAGCAGTTGTATCCATTAAATGTTTGTGGTGACCTTTTGATTGAAAATTTACCTTTTGTCGACGGAGCAAGATGCAAGTACATGAGGTTCATTAGGGGACCACTGCAAGTCTTCAACTGAATCAGTGTGACCTGCAAGAGGACGCTGGTCAACATTCCACGAGGTTAAGTTGTCACTTGGCGTCCAAACATGAATGTGACGAGTGCAGTCTCCAGTAGCCAAGACTCCTGGAACAGGAAAAAAACACAAATATTTTGACTATTTCCATATAGTTATTGTTGGTAGAAATTTAAATAAGTATAGTATACCCGGCATAGTTGGACTCCAGTCGATTCCAAATCCTTCAGTTTGATGTCCAGTAAATGTAAATAATGGTGGCACTGAGTTAGCCATTTTACCATAACCTTCCCTCTTGACTTTCTTAGGCAACTGCTTGTTTTGCTCAACATCTCGAATTGATTGGTTTAAGTTCCAAATGCTCACGCGAGCCAGCTCTGACCAAGATGCGGCAAGCACTGTGCCATTAATCTCTATTGACTAGAAAAACATTTTTCATTAGAGGTACCAGCATTTCCCATTTTAAAAAAACTTGTTGTAAATACTTACCCTGACTCTGTTAACGCAACCTAAGTGTTTTAAAATAGAATAGTGCATGATTGGCTTAGAACCTTCAGTGGTTTCCTCATCTTCGCTTTCACTCGCATCATCATCATCATCTTTAGATTCACGCTGAGTTTTAACCAAATTTGACATCTGGTAACAAATTAGATAATGTATTAGATGTGTGAAATAAAATATAGGAACTAGTACGACTAAAATTACAGACTTTCCCTACCTTAATAACTAACAAGCAATTGTCTCCCTTCTTGGGTGACTGAGTACCACCAACGATAAATGCAGTATGAGGGAAGTCCTCACGGTTGTCGCCTAAATTGTCCTTGATTATATCAAAGCTAAGGCATGGTGAACCTGAAACAAAATAACTGATTTTAAAGCCAACATAGAATTGGGAGGTAATGTATACAAACATACACACAATAGCCATAACCTACAGAAAACTTTAGAAGGAATGACAATTCTTTTAAGAGAAAGGTTGAGGCCAGAGAGACGAATACGATTTAATTTATTTTGAGAAAATTAACACTAACCTGCTTTGCATTCATGCCTCATTAGGTAAACAGATTCATCACATTCTAAAACTTCTCCTTTATCCAGCGGCTTCCCCGGTAAATACACCTTTCGTTCCACTCTCTCGGCTGGAGCCCCACCCTCCTCCATCTCCTCGACTTCCATCTGATCCTCATCCATGGTCAATTATTTGTCAACAGGTGTCAAGCACAAAATATTTACTTAAATTACTTAAATTAAGGAATTGGCCAAGAACACGTGTCTTTCGTGTGGCCGCGAGCTGGGAACACAAACACAACGAAAAGACAAAAGACTGTATTGTTGTGATCGTAAGTTTCTCATACTCATTCTGCAGCTCGATTTCTCATGGGTGAACGACCTTGGCGCGAAACCTTTGTAAATTATGAATGGCGCGGGGCTTGAGCCATTGATGATCCGCAGAGCCAGTTGTGGGAAAATTTTCATCACTGATTCTACGTCTCCAAATCTAGAGTCGTCACACAAGAAAGGCCCAACAAAATACAGAACCTGGCATCAGAAACTGACTTTGGTTCTCATGGAGAACCGGGTGAATCTCTGAATGCACTGCAGTTTTGTGGGATTGCATACTCGCTTCGGCTGCAGGGGCCATGGCGCCTTACGGACGAAGGAAGTAGGCAAAACCGCAAGCCGGAAGCGCATCCCTTTAAAGATATACCCGGCACAGTTGACTTTTTGCCGGACACCCCACTCCCCCTCCTTTTACGGAGTGAGTGTTCCCTTTTCCTTACACCCACTGGTCACAATTGCGATCAATATGCATGGATTGAATGATCATTTTAACATGTTGAGTCCGACATACCACATGTATGGCCAAGATGGCATGTAAAAGGACCCCCCCCCCTCCCCCCTGGGACTCAACGTGTCAAGTGAACAGGAGCGATAGAAAGAAATAATAGTTTCAAGTGTCAGTGTTTACGCGCCAACTAACTAATCAGCATGTGAGAGCCAACCACAGACCACAGATATCGTGTGATGTGTCGACCGCATCTTGTCGATGATTATCTTAAGCCAATAATGAATCCCCAGTCTGGCGCACAGCAAACGGTGCTTCCATGGCGTAGGAAAAGCTCGGCTGCAACATGTTGCCTACTTGCAGATAAATGTAGCTTCAGGTTGCCTACCCATTCAGGCGGTGTATGGGGGTGGAGGGGCGGGGGGGGGGGCATACGAGATGGGTCCTTTTTTCCATTCATTCCAACTGTTTGTCAATTTTTACTGCTCGGCATATGAGGGATGAGCCTAGTAAGAAGAAGAAAAGAAGAACATGGCGGCGCGGTGGCAGCGCGTAGCGCGGACCCATAACAAGCAGAAGCCCTTGCCGCGCGGCGCAACGGTAGAGTCAGGAATCCTTATTTTAGCTCCGATTTCGATGCGGTTTTTTGCCTCTCATAGTAAATTTTCACGCCGGACACGATGGTGCTATCCATTTTAACCGTGGTTTGCGGGAAATACCCGATATAGTGAGTTTTTAAAGAAATTCGAGTTTTGAAATCGCGATAAAGGACCGGCAAGCCACGAAGACTTGTTAGATCGCTAGTTTTCTTTGACTTTTTCGAAAAGTAAGTGAGTTTTATGAGATAATTAAGGTCCTTAAGTATTAATTTCGTTATATCTACACCTTATTGGTGCACCATAGTATCATCATCTTGCTTGTTCTGTTTAGCATGGCGGGCGGCAGGCGTCGAAGACGATGCCATTATAAAGGTTGTAACCACCACGAAGGTGCTGATAAATCAACCAAAAAATGTACATTTCGGGTTATTCCAAAGGACCCTATTTCAGCTAATATTTGGCTTAGTTATAGTGGAATAACTCACCTCACCCCGAAAAGAATTACAGCATTCAATTGCTTTATTTGCTCCTGCCACTTCCAGGAGGGAAATACATTTCCTGATGAATATATTGAGGAGTACACTGATGATGTGAGTGGTTTATTGAATATGTTGTCAATTTTTCAAAGCTGCATGTTCATGTACAGTGTGTTGCATGCTACGTAGGAAAGCACAATGAACTTGTCTATGTTGCAGGGTTTTTGTGAAGGTAGTCATGAGATGCCTGTGAACACCACAAAGAGGTCTTTGGAGAAAAGTGTACAAAAGTCTACTGTAAAAGACTCTCCATTGGCAAAGACATCCCGAGTCGACAATGCCATCACTCCCAGAACAAATATAGCACTTGCAGCCCTTCTTGCTCTTGTAGGTCATAAAATGTACCTAATAAATTTGTGGAACTCGTTTTAAAGGTATTTAATTCTCTGAATGTATATTATTTCTTAGCAAGGCAATGCGGAGCTGAGCGGACCAGCAGCAGAGGTGACTGCAACGCCCCGGTCTCATGTGAAGTACTCTCCTAGAAATCGTTTGTGGATTGAACGAGGTTCCTCTGTGCGCAAGAAAGCAAAGAGGACATTAGAACTTATGATGGTCAGTTAATGTTTTTTACTTACATGGTGTAATGGTGATTGTGCGTCTGCCTGCTTAGTGTGTGTCTGCATTCTACTTATTAGGAATCCTCTATGTCCCAAATTGAGGGGAAAGGATGCTACCAGTTATCACAGAGTTATGGAATTGAGGACTGTGATGACCTTGGAGTTGCTCCTTTAAACATGTTCTGCTCCACTCCCTTGTCAAAACCCAACATAACTTCAAATCTCAGCCCACTAGTCAACTCAAGTCCAGTTTCAAATGTGGAGCAGCACGTAACATCTGATTATCCTAGTCAAACTAACAGAGAGACACAGACTGAGGTAAGCTTGTGCATGATTTCAATAGTCGCAGTGTACTGCTAAACAAAATAGTTTAATTTGTA